>NW_027266680.1:0-67667 GCF_046630445.1 Rutidosis leptorrhynchoides
GTTCGCACTTCCATCTCCATATGTGACAGTTCCCCTGTTCTTGAACACTATATTTTTTAACAGGTCTTCTTCTCCTGTCATATGCTGCGAATAGCCACTGTCAAAGTACCAATCACTTACATGCTTTGATGAGAACCTGCACATGAGACTCTTCAAATCCTTTTTCGGAACCCAGATCTTAGGTTGAGAGTGGTTAACAACATCGACCTTCTTTCTAGGAGCTTTGTTTGGAAGAGTGGAGATCAGCCTTCGAATATCATTTTGACGTTTATAGCACCACGGTCTGATGTGTCCAGGCTTGTCACAGTAGTGGCATATGATTCTGCGTTTTGTTACTCTGTTTTTATGCCCAGATGTGTTTCCTTTTTCTGTCTTTGGGGCTTTGTGTCCGATCCCGAAAACATTGTTCTTTGGAGTGGCACTAGTCAGAATCTCATCAAGTTTTCCTTTTCCCTGGTTGAATCTCTTAATGACCTGATTAGCTTCTTCAATTTTCTTCTCAGATTCAGCCAAGTCCGACTTCAGCTGCTTGATCTCATTCTCGTATTTTTCTGTTATTTTGTCGGAGTCTCGTCGTTCTTCCTTTAATTGCTCATTTTCCTCAACTAGAAGATGATTGATATGCAAGGACTCACTCATTTTTTCAAGAAGATTCTTGAATGCAGTATGTATGTCTTCATCTTCATCATTGTCTGAGTCATCTTTTGATTCCTGGATTTCTCGTGACTTGGCTGTGCTGACAGGTCCTGTGGTCACAGGTGCATGGGCTGTGAGTGCTCTGTAAGCAGGAAATTCAATTTCACTCTCATTGTCACTTGATTCAGACCCATCTTCAGTTGTCTCCTCATCGCTCCATGTAGAAATAAAAGACTTCTTTTGTTTCTCAAGGGTGTTTGCACACTTTGCAGCCATATGCCCGAAACCTTGACACTCATGACACTAAATCTTTTCTTTCCTGAGTCTGGTTTTAGCCTCACTTGTTTCACCCTGCTTGAATCTCTGCCCGCTTCCTCCAAGCTCAGTTTTAAATTGGAAGTTTCGATTATTCTTTGGAACATTGGGGGGTGAATAATCTCTATATTTGGGCTTATTAAGTTTCCTGTACATCTTACCCATGTTTTTGGTCAGAAGAGCCAGCTGATCACGGACAAACTGTTCTTCCTCTGTGCGCACGGGTACCGCTTCTACACCAGATCTAAAAGCAACAGATTTTGGTTTGGGCTTGTCCCTGTTCCTCATGTCCAGTGTCATCTCATGGGTTCTGAGTTTACCTATCAGATCATCAAAACCCAGATTCTCGAATTCAGTTGACTCGTTGATTGCATCTATCTTCGAGTTGAATTTTTCGGGCAGAGAGATTATCACTTTCCTTACCAGCTTCGACTCAGGAATTACCTCGCCAAGAGCAGAGGATTCATTAGCTATGTATCGAATATTCTTTTCAAACTCAGCAATGGATTCATCATCTTTCATAGTGAGATTGCTTGGTTTGGGCTTATTAAGTTTCATGTGCAGCTTGGATTGCTTCACTGATCGAGATCCTTCGTAGGTAAGTTGGAGTGCATCCCAAGCTTCTTTTGCAGTTTCAAGATTTTGAATAATCTTGTATACGCTGGGACGAAGTGCACATTGAATGATGCTAATGGCCTTACTGTTGGCTGTGCAGAGGGTTATTTCAGCAACACTCCACTGATCTTCACGTTTCACAGTCACCACGCCATCTGTGGTCGCAGTGGGAGGTGTCCACTGTACCTGCATAGCACGCCAGATTGCCTCATCTTGACTCTTTAGGTACCACTTCATCCTGATTTTCCAGTAGTCATAGTTAATATCTGTCAGCAACGGAGGCCGTGTGGTTGAGCCACCTTTTTCTATCTTATCTTCCATAGTCAGTATCTGCAAGATCTTTTCTCGAGATACTTTCTCAAGCCCGCTCTGATACCACTTAAAGGTGATACTGACTGTAATCACAAGTTAAATAACAGGTGTGCTCACAGGAGCCCGTTAGCGCAGTAAGATAAAAACAGTGCAGAAAAATAAAGCAACACACGATATGTTTACGCAGTTCGGTTTCCCTACATCTGCGGGGCCTAGCCCAGAGGTAAAACGGTATTCCACTATCTTTGTAACAATAGGCAAGTACTCGGGTTACAACTCGCTCATCTATAACCGACTCCCTATTTTACTAAGTGTATTCTTCGCTCTTACCTCACACAGCCTAAACTAACACAGTCTAGGACTTACACGATGTGCCTTACCAATCGGGTAAGGGCTTGCTGTAACCCTCTTTCAGATCACAGGTGTTGCAGACGCAATGCACTGAAATAAATAACTCTCCAAAGTTTGATGAGTGCTCTCTTTTATGCTCAAAGAAGAAGGTGAAAAGTGCTTGAATGATTTGTCTCTTCGTCTTCTTTATATACTGCTCCAAACCGTATCAAATCAAATCAAGATCTTCAGTATTAATTTCGTGGTCACCTTCAATCAGAATCCCACTGAAATAGGGATTCCTACACAACAGAATCCTATTGCCGGTTGACTTTTGTTTTGATAGCTAGTTTCCTTTTCCAATAAGGAAACTAAGTAATACTTCAAATCAAATCAAATCTTCATCAAAATAGGAATGAATCAACCAGGATTCTCAATAACTAGTTTTCCATTCTGACTTGTGCTGGAGGATCAAATCATATATTCTGGAATTAATGAGGTTTGCCGAAAATAGCCAACTAACGTAAACTGCCGCACACCTGTGTCAGCAGATACCATGACCACAGGTGAAGAGCCCAGGCCGTTTGCAGCAACAGAAATAGTGTTCAAACTTAATTAAAAAATTAAAGTATATAGATATAAAAGTGATTTTATTATTATTATATTTTTAAAAGTGATTTCTCACTACTTCAGCGTCTCTGTACTACTACTTCCTTTAAGTATCTTATAAGTGAATGAAGTCCCTTTTAGTATGCGGAAAATTTTACCGTCTTAAAATAGAATAATATTAATTTTAATTTATTGTTATATATAACTTTTTGAGCGCAGAAATTTAATCCGATAGAACTTTGATTTTTATCAGGATTGTAGATAGAATTTTGTGGTTATTAATAAGATTGACATCCAATTGCACTTTATCATATATAACACTCACTCTCGAATGTTCTAATTATACTTACGTGCCACACTAAAATCTCGCCGTTAAAAATAAAATTTGAGTGAGTAAAAAGAATACACGAATTATATCATATATTATAAAGATATATATTAATAAAAGACGATTTCAAGTCGTTTAGTTAAAAATTTTGACAAGAAAAATGTAGTGGGAATAAAATATTGATTGAAGGATAAAAATACATATAGGGTATGATGCGTCCGCTCAAACGAACCATATTGTCACTTCAAGAACTTTTCAATCCTACTTCTTATAAACTCGCCACATACTAATATCACATACAAATTTCTCAAAAGTCGATGTTTATAATGATTTGGTAAAAATATCAGTAAGATTGTTTATGGATCATATCTGCTTAACATCGACTTGTCGACTATTTTGGATCATAATGAGTATAGCATAATTTCGGCGAGGTATGCTTGGTCCTATCGCCTTTCATATATCTTCCCTCAACTTGTTCAATACAAGCTGCATTATCTTCATAAATTACAGTGAGAGGTAATTCAACCGGCTCCGGAAAACATGAGTTCAGAATATGAGTTATAATGAATCTTAACCAAACACACTCTTTTCCAATTTCATATAGAGAAATAATCTCTGAGTGGTTTGAAGATGTCGCTACCAGCGTTTGTTTCGTAGACGGTAGTTCGCCATGAAAGGGCGGAGCCATTATAACAAAATACATTACCGGTTTGAGAGCGAGATTTGTGCGGATAAGATTGATATCCTGCATCAGCATATCTAACTAAACCAGAGATAGTCAAATCATTGGAATAATATAATCCTAAATCCATGATTCCTCGAAAATATCGAAAGATTTGATTAATCCCATTTCAATGTGTTCGCGTTGACTTAGAACTAAATCGTGCCAATAGATTTACCGCAAACTTGATATCCGGTCTCGTACATTGTGCCAGGTACATAAGAGCCCCAATTGTATTTAGATATGGTATTTTAGGACTAAGTATCTCTTCATCATATTTTTAGGACGAAACATGTCCTTTTGGGGATATAGAGACCTTACAACCATGAGAGTGCTCAATGGATGAGATTTATCCATATTAAATCGTTTGAGCAACTTTTCAGTATATCCCGACTGATGGACTATTATTCCATTCTCTTTATGCTCTAGCTCAAGACCAAGACAAAGTTTGGTTTTTTCCAAATCTTTAACTTCAAACTCCTTTTTCAAATATTCAGCGGTTTTGAGTAACTCATTTGGAGCTCCAATCAAATTCGTATCGTTGACATAAACTGCCACAATAGCAAATATAGTTTTTGATTTCGTAATAAACATGCATGGACATATAGGATCATCTTTGTAACCTTCCTCGATTAAATACTCACTTAATCTTTAGTACCACATGCAATTGGATTGCTTTAACCCGTATAAAGATGTTTGCAACTTTATTGAGAATAAGTCGCGAGGAGTGCATGCTTAAGGCATTTTGTATGCTACGAGAATTCTCATATAAATATTGGAATCTAATGAGCCATATAGATATGTCGTAACTGCGTCCATGAGACGCATTTCTAGTTTTTCAGAAATTATTAAACCAATTAGAAAATGAAAGGTAACCATATCCATCACAGGTGAATATGTTTCATCAAAATTAATCCGAAGAAAATCCTTGGACAAACGAGTCTAGCTTTATATCTTACGATCTCGCTTTTCTCATTTCTTTTTCAAATAAACACCCATTTATATCTAACGGGTTTTATATTATCGGAAATTCGGACTACAGGTTCAAAAACTTCCCTCTTGGCAAGGGAAGCTAATCCGGATCTGATTAATTCTTGCCATTTAGGCCAATCTTGCTTTTGATGACATTCCATTATAGACTGAGGCTCATAATCATCTTTCATAATCTCATAAGTGACTGAGAATGAAAATACATCATTGATGATGACACTATTCTGATTCAAAGTCTCATTACAACAGGTAATGGGATTTTCTGTATTCTCGAGATTTGTGATATTTTCATGGACTTTGGCTCCTTCAGCAGTAATAATTTCTTCAGAAATATATAGCTCTTGAGGAGGAGATTCTTTATTTCTCCCCCTTATTCGAGGAACAATATTAGTAGATCTTATCGGTCTTCCTCGCCTTACTTGCGAGGCTTATATATACAATTTATCTAGTTCTTCAAGAACAACTATTTTTGCTGGAGCATTCGTGTAGGGATATGCAATTTTGTAACCTTAACAATACCGTTAAATTCATCAAAAAGTCTATTAGCAATAGCTTATAAATGGATAATACGTTGTACGTCATTTTTACATTCCATAGTTCTTCTATCTAAATGATAAATCATTCGTAGTCCAGGAGAGAGCCTCCCTTAATTATGCTTCTCATTGATGGAAGCCTTTTGTTTCCCAACCGATGGGAATAGGGTAATTATAATACACTATATCTATATATTTTTTAATTTTCTTATTAAATAAGTTTTTCTAGTTAAAATTCATTATGTTATTTTTTCCTATTCTTAATTAACATAGGTATATGTTCTTTTTTTCCTATTCAAACGGGCATAATGTTAAAAAAAAATTATTCCTTATCAAATTATAATATATATTATTTTTAAATTTTTTTTATTAACATGTTATTCCTAATAAAAGCTACCCTTTGGTATTTTTTTACAAAATTGAACCAGAAATTTCTGGTACGCAAATGCTAGCAAATGTTCTCCCCTTTTTGGCGAAAAGAGCCAAAAATAAACAAAATACCCCCTTCCCTTTCAAGTGTTATTACTTTGCCTGAGAGTATTATTCTTAGTAGGCTTAAAACTAGCATTTGCTTCAAGCAATGCTGTTGAGCTCACATATCGATGTTCATAATTTTTCATAAAAGTTTATCATTTTGCTCTGCCATAACGAGCAAAGAAATTAATTATGAATATGTCTTAAACTGACGCTGTCTATACTGTTTTTGTAAGACGACATTCTCAGCATGGAATGTCGTGTACTTTTTTTCCAACACTTGGGCATTTGTTCGTTTCTCACCACATAACGCAAGCTGAGAAAAGATATCAAATAAAGCAGAGTTAAAACCAGATACGGATTTATAGTCTTGCAACCTTATGTTCTGCAAGTCATTCATTGTACCAGGGAGGATGAGCATTTTTATACGGTCATACCTTTCTTTAAGTCTCACCCACAATACAATAGTTCACGAATAGACATATACTGAGTCTGGAGACTTTTATGTAAATAACGACGTATAAATATCAGAGCATTAGCCCTATCTTTCGCAACAGAGCTTCCGGCTATGTCATCCTTATCGGTAGAGCTTCGGGATCCAACCAAGTTGTAGGCAAGAATTTATGCTTGGAGATGCATTTTTACATCAAGACTCCAAGACAGATAATTATTTTCACTCACTTCGAGTGTGTGGAATTTTGGTTTCCAAATATTTGCCATTAAACTGCAACAAAGCGAAATCTTGAACTTACGAATTCTTAACAACGGCCACTTCAGGGGCAAAATTATATTTATGATATTATATTAACTTCAGGTCTATATATATGTTTATATATGTGGGCGATTATAATATAAAGAAGATTATAAATAAAAAATAATATTATTAAAACGAAATTAAGGATAGACACTAACTCAAATATTAGATCGGATCGAAACAAAATCACCTTCAAATAGTAGATCAGATCGGATTGGGATCGAAACAAGATCATGCTGATAACATGTTTTCGAAGTAATATTCAAAACTTAAATAAAAGAACAAAGTATATAGATATAAAAGTGATTTTATTATTATTATATCTCTAGAAGTGATCTCTCGCTACTGCACCATCTCTGTACTACTACTTTCTCTAATTATTTTACAAGTGAATGAAGTCCCTCTTTATATGGAGAAAATTCTTACCGACTTAGAATAGAATACTATTACTCTTAATTAATTATTATATATAACTTTTTTATCCTAGAAACTTAATCCGATAGAATTTTGATTTTTACTAGAGTTGTAGATAGAATTTTGTCATTATTAACAGGGATTCACATCCACTTGCACTTTATGATTTATAACAATTTTAACATAATATACACAAGTCCAATACAATGTTTATACACATAATTTTTCCCAAACCTAAACAAAACAAAGAGATTGGGGGAATAATCTTAAAAATAGAGTACTAAACCTTACCCAAAAACACCATCATTGACAAATTTTAGATAATGAGTGAAACATTGTAATGAACACTCGAACAGTGGATTCAATGAAGAATTACAAGAATCACCAACACCAGAACCTACACTTGTTTAACATAATTTGGCCTGCTCAATTAAAGATCAGAAAATATTTCTTGAAGGACCAAGAACTCGCCTACTTAATTCAAACGAAGCTAACATTGAGGGGGAGTGCTTGAAATTAGGGGGAGTAGTCTTCCTTCAGATATGGATAGTATTTGCTTTGGATAATTTAGTTATGAATCTTTTGTTGATGTTAAACTTTGAATCTTGTGTTTTTCTTGATATTGGGGGTATTTTGTTTATCTTTGGCTCTTTTCGCCAAAAAGGGGAGAACATTTGCTAGCATTTGTGTACCAGAAATTTCTGGTTCAATTTTGTCAAAAAATACCAAAAGAGGTGATTGTGAATGCATACTATATCAAGACATTAATATATCGCTTGATTATATACATTTATATTGTCATTTTCTGACCATAAGATATTTAAGAATAAATTAGTATTTGATTGGTGTTTGTATTAATTAAATAAAAACCTAATAATAAACATTAAGCCAGTAAAAATGAAATATATATATATATGTATATAAAGATTAATCAAGGAGAAAGTCACGATCACTCATCAAAGAAGGCGATATTTGGATATCCACAGTGGATAAATCAACGAACAAGATTTATGTCATGAGGATTGCCAAGTTAGCATAATCAACGGCTGACAATAAACAAAAAAGAGTGAAGATCACAATTCTAGAGAAATGAAGACATGACACATAAATGGAAACAAAATCAGGACAAAGAAAATAAAATGAGATTATGTATCATCTAATTTGATGAGTACATACATGCGTCTCAAGTATGCGACTGAAAAAGGAAACAGAATATTCTGACCGAAATGGACAGAATAGGAAACATAATCATATCCTATTTCTGTCAAAGTCAATCATCTCTGTTGCATTAGATATAAAAGAACACAAGATCACATAATGAGAAACTATCAAATCAAATAAGGAAACTAAATTTGATCATGTTCTTACTTGACGAAGTAGGACAAGAGTGCAATTGAAGAAACTATCAAATAGGAAACTGAATATGTGAATAAGAATATCACAATCAATCAGAATTGGATCGAAGTAGATCATGCTTTTGAGTGACGTACAAGGCAAATTTGGTGAGAGGCATATTTGAGAGGAGAGGTTCTCCACTCGGACCTCTGTTTGTTGTCATAGGTTCATCAACTCTTTAGATTGTGAACGAGGAGTTGAGAGTACTAGCGAGTCTGATTAAGTAGGATAGGAGTCCTAGATTAGGCTGTGTCTCTTAGGTCTAGCATTATTAGGAGATTAGCAAATCATTGGAAGTAGTTGAGCGTAAGCTTTCTGTACAGCTCCTAGGTAATTTCGGAGGCAATCTACCATAGTTGTAAGAAGTTCTATTTGGTTTAAATTACCCGCAAAAGTAGGTGTTCGTTAACACACTGAACTGGGATATGAATAAAGAGTAAAGTGTTTGCAATTGAAATCTCTCTTGCTTGTCTCTCGTTATCATTTGAACTATTTTTGTTTGAATCTATACTTGTGCCAAGAAAACCAACAACGTCTATATGATCCAATAGTTCAACCTACTGAGATCAAATTATTAGCAAAAATTGTTCTTCTACAGTTATGATAAAGCAATACTAATCAAATCCAATATTCGACTCATGAATGTTTCTGCCAACAATGACACTCGAAGTAACCACTGAACGAGTCGTCACTTATTACAAAGTTATTTTCGTTATTCGAATCAACACAAACGCTTACTTCAATAATTTTAGATTGATTTGAACTCTTAAGTCACATATCTCATTACCTATTAGACTTATCTTTTTTACGTCAGCATCAACTGAATTAATATAACTATGCCATAGATTACAAGTCTCAACTCAAACTCCCATCTTTAGGAGACACTAACAGCACAAACAGTTTATCGTACTATCAGCTTATTAGATTGTGAGATCATCAAATCTCCAGAACATAAACTTTTCCTGACGTTATTGATTCAGTATCAACTACGCTGAATCAGAACTGAAGACACTAGTTCAATATCAACTAAACCACACATTTGTTCATTATCTTTCACAGTTTATTGAACTTAGAGTTATCCTTATATTATTATATATAAATTGTGTTAGTTCATACCGTACTACGATATTATAGTTTATTATTTCTAGAATTATAGTTAGATTGTCAACTGTAATATGTTTAGTTAGTATTGGTTTAATATTGTTGCACTGTATTAGTATCTCACTTAAGAATACGTTGTAGATCTGTGTTTAGAATATGTTTTAAGTAGATCAATTTGTAAATCTATTAATCAATTCGTTCAAAAAAGGAATTATATATAAGTGATTATTAGATAGATTTCACTTATGACTCGTTGAGTTTTCACATTAGGGGATTTAATCGAAAAAAAGTAGGACTATCAAATTTTATATGGTTATTAGTTTTGGAGTGAGCAAGAAAGCGTCCGAAATAGAAATAATAAAAAAGGAAAAATCAATGCCAAATTAGAGTAATATCCCGGAGTTGTCTCGAGATCAATCGATTTAAATGGATCGATGTATATAATATATTTATGTATTTTTAATATAAAATGATAATATACTTTATATGATCGTATTATATATATCTTTGTGTTAATTTATGAGAATATTAATTTACTAATTTTTATTAGAAAAGTAAAACTATTTTATTAATTAAATTATTTAAAACTTAAAAAAGTCTCCCTTTTTTAGCTAATTAAAATAAGAGAAGAAAAATTTTTAATTCAAAAATAAGGCTAAATTATTGTGAGGCTTATTAATATATATTCTAGACAATAGCGAGATTTTTTCAATTTTAAATTTGTTCTAATTACAAATTTAATTGTAAATTTTATTGTCAAATCAAAGTTCGACACACGACGATTTATTGATAAATAGTAATTTGACACATGTATTTTAGAATTTGAGTTTAATTAGGTTTCAAGTTACAATTTTATTAAGTCAATAATATTATTTTTTTCTATTTTAATTAGGAAATGAAAATACAATAAAAACATAATGATTCCTAATAAAATTCTACCAATTATTTTTTTCTTTAATATAATAATTTTATTCTTAATCAATTTCATATCTATTATTTAAAAAATTATTCCTAATAAAATTATAATACACTATATCAATATATATTTTTTAATTTTCTTATCAAATAATTTTTTAACTAAAATTCATAAATTATTTTTTTCCTATTCCTAAGTAAAACGGGCATGTGTTCTTTTTTCCTATTCAAACGGGCATATTATTAAAAAAATTATTTCTTATCAAATTATAATATATATTTTTTTGTAAACTTTTTTATTAAGCTGTTATTTCTAAAAAAATCACTATATTTTTTTCTACTATTCTTAACTAAAACTGGTGTATCTTATTTTTCAAAAAATTAATAATTTTTCCTAATTAAAATTTGTTATATTTTTTTTTCTATTCCTAATTAAAATAGACATATTTAATAATGTTGCCTACAAATAATTATTATATAATTTTTAGATGATATATTTAAATTATTAATTTTTCAATCCAACGGACGGGTCCACTAACTTGTTTATAGACAATAGGAATAACTTTTTAATTTGTTTCAATTACAAATTTATTGTTAAATTAAAATTCGATATGTGGGATTCTATTGACAAATTAAAATTTGACACATAATTTTTTTCTATTTTTAAAAAAAGATTTCTAATCAAATTACAATACACAATATTTTTTTCTAACTTCCTATTCATAATCTAACTCCCACTACATCTTATTATAAAATTCTTATTATCTCTAATTAAAATGAACATATATATAAATATATCATATATGATTGTATAATTAAATTCTATAGTTAAACCTTTTTAATTTGTATTGTTTGATGTGATTTGAAAAAAAAAAATCTAACTCATATACAAAATGCAATCTTATGTTTAGTTATATTTATTTTAAATATTAATAAATAAAATTTTAAAATTTAACTTAAATTATAATTTCAAACAATAAATAATATTTTGAATCAAATATTTAAAATATATATTTATTGGGTATAAATATTGTAACAACCGCAATTTTAATTAAAGAAAAAGGATAAACGATTGGATCTATAAATGTAAATAAACCCATGCATCTATACACATGTTAGTGTGAATATTATGTATGACTATACATAACATTATCGATGAAATATATGTATTTCTGATTTATGGAGTGTATATATATTCTATCCAGAATGATGTGATTAGAAGTCAGGGGATTTTTAGTTCAATCAGAATAGTAAGTATGGTCAATGGCATAGAATTAGTCAACAAAAAATCATAAGTAAAAATTACACTCAACCTGATATACATATATAATTAAATTAATCTTTTGTAATATCAATAATAAAAGTTGATAGATAATCGGTGGAAGGAAAAGGAAAGAAAATAAATATTTCAAAATAGATGGATTTTTTTTATGTAAAATTTTATATGTAAAAATTTGTATTTATTTTAAAACGAAAAAAGTATTATTTAAATGAAAAGTTGGGCAGGTGTCATGTTAAAAATGTATAAGCTAGTTGACCCATCCTTTATTTTCCGATGATAAACCAACCTATATATACAAAGATATAAAAAGAAAATTAATAAATAGGAAATGCAAAACCTAAGAGAGAGAGCTAAGAGGAAAACTCTCTCATAAAAAATTCTCATAAAAAAAAAGTAAATCTATAATTTTTTGTTAAAAATTATTAGTTGATAGACGTGGTTAATACTTGATTGTGCATCAATATAATAAAAATACTTCCGATTTTCACAGTTTAGAAGGAGCACATGAAGATTTAGAGTTGACTATAATCACTTTTAATATAAACCTCCATTCTTATATGTTTTATGTGTATTTGGTGAAGTGATATTTGATTAAATAGTTGATGGTATTAGGTTCATGGTTTGATGTTGTCCTGTATTCGAGAAGTAATACAAGCTTTGGTTCATAGTTTGGTCATCGACAATATTACCTAACTAAGGAGTTAATTAAATCTTTTGAAGTTCTGTATATCAAAAATATCATTATCATAATTGATTCATGTATAATTTGTTCATTTTGAAAATTTTAATTAGCAAAAAAAATCTAATACTTGAATGATTAGTAAATCTTAAATAAAAAATATGAAGTTATAGTCTAGTTTTGGCAAGTAGATTTGTGAGCTGCTGGATATCAGTTTTATGCCAAACTTCCGATTAAACTTATTCTAGAGAAAGGATTAATTTGATAAATATGGTTTTGTAGAATGTTATGAAATTTTTTATGAAATTTGATAGTCCTAACTCTTTTCGATTATGTCACCTATGAGGCGATTTATCCAGATACAACTTAAATCTAATCTAACACCATTTATATATATCTCTATTTTATCGAAGTGATTGATTTGATATATAAATGATCTATTTAAGGATATTCTAAGTATAATTAAGATAAACTTATTCTTAAACTAGATACTAAACAGTAGCGGATAATGAACCAGTACTATCTAAACGGATTACAGTTAATCACTTGAATGTAAATCTAAGAATGAAACTGTAAAACAATAGTACAGTACAAACTAACACAGTTTATAACAACTAATCTTATTGATAATTCAGAGAGCAATAAACTGTGAAAGATAAATTAGTACTTGGTCAGAAACAACTGGACCAACACTTACAAACTAAACTTACTCAACTAAATTAGTATTTGGTTTTTTCTTAAATAAACCAACCCAAACCCTATTTTTCTCCCCTTTTTTGGCTAAAAAGAGCCAAAGGACAAATAATTATTAAAATATTAAGAGAGAACTACCCCTCAATATATGCAAAATTTATCTAAGTCTAGAAATGATAAACAGTCATAACAAACTAGTAACTAGCAACCAATATCAAGTAGTTAAAACAAACTTAAACATAAGAAAAAGTTTGACAAATATTAGAAGTTAGTAAATATCACAAACTCCTCCTCCTCTGATTGAGCTCTCCCTTGTATGTCAGCATCAATAGGAGATAGTTTGGCGAGTTCCTTCTTGACCAAGTAGACCATGCGACGAGCTTCTCTTTTCATGCCCAGAATTTGAAATAAGATGGCGATAGTGGATTGACAATGTTTAGTATTATGTGAGCATATGCATTCTTCACCATTGTTTCAACGTGTGGAGTAATTTTTGTCTCGCTTTGCATGAGTCCTGCTTGTTCCAATTGTCTACACCAGCCTAGTCTTGAATAAGCATCCATATCAATTATCTTCTTCTCCCATATTTTTTTTGAGTTTGAGGCTTACACTCCGTTTTCTTGCTTCATGATCTTTGTAGAACTCGGTATCACCATCAATTCCTTGAACAACTTCTATGATATCTTCATCATTGGGAACACCATTATTAATAGAATCCTGAACCTTCTTCTCTTTCTTTTGTCTTTTCAGCAGTAGTAGATGTTATCTATGGACTGTTGAGGAGTGGTGACTTAGGGTTTGTGAAGTAAACTTCTAACTCTGCTAGTTTAGTTTCTTCTAAGTCAGTATTGGATTGGTCACTTTCTTCATCTGATTTATCTTCAAATTTGTTAGAGTTATGAGTGGTTGCCTCAGTAGCAAACATGCCCGTTGACTCTTGTTCATTTCTTCTTTCAGCAAATTATTAGAATCAATAGTATTTTGTTCTTGTAATCATGATCCTTCCTCTGCTTTTTCTTCTTCTTGCAAGACTTCCTCTTCTATTTTAGGTACTTAGGTGAGAATGGACCTCGTATCTTCTCAGCATTGACTTTCCAGAAATCCACACAAATGTTCTTTTGAGTTTTTTCTTTTTTCCATTTTCTATGTTTGATTGTCTTCTGTTGTATTTCTTCAGTTTCAATAACACCATGGTCCATTGAGTCATCAATTTCATCATTTGTAGTGTCGACATCGTCCATGGTTTTTTCCATGGTTTTATTAGTTATATCAGCACTTGTTTCTATATCCTCACATATCTCTTGAATTTCATCTAGAACTTCCTCTCACTAGTAGAATTTGTCGATACGTCAACGGCGTGATAAGCGTGGCCTAATGTCAAAAAATCATGGCGTAAAGAATAGGCTACGATTTTTTGACGTTACACCACGGTTTTGAACTGTGAAATTTATTGTCGTGACCTTAGGTATACTCAACAATTTTGAGTCATCTACCGCCACAGTTTTACAACCGTGCCATAAATTTATCCTTTTGCCACGGTTTGCCCATGACTAGTGGCCACGCTTGTTACAAAAAAAAGGCGGTTTGAAAATGTCGGTTATACAAACCGCCTTTTTCTTTCCCATAAAAATATAAAAAATAGCTGCGGCTAATTAGCTGCTAAAATTTCCAGTTTTGGCCAAATCAATTGCTAATTAGCTGCTGCAAAGTCACATGCCTATATACACATAAAGTCAAAGAAGCATAAATATCTAAAATATAACTACAACACTAAACAAATAGATGAAAATTTACTAAAGAAAACTAGTATAATTATACATAAATTCTTATAAGATTAGAATCCTGATAGAATGTGATGTCATGAGCTTAAGTTTTAAACTGTAGTACATACATTAAAACACCAACTCCAACAACCTGACTTCCCAAGCATAAGTTTAAATAGCTAGTTTTAGGAACCTGACTTTGACTTTCCCAACCTGCTCAGATATAGCCAATACACTCACACTTCAAAGGGACTGCATGTACTTGCTTTAAAGGGACTACATGTACTTTTCGGAAAAGTGTCAGACATTAGCATGAACTCTGGTTGAGCATGATGGTAATAAAATCCTTCTTGAACAACAACAAACAATGTAGTGATATGAAAGCGAATTGTCGACAAGTATAGATTTCACTAAACCAATATCGAGACTTGCCTTAATTGCAGATTCAACATGAATATTTACTTGTTCAAGAGGTAGTTTGATCCAAACTCCTTTCTTTTCTCGGTAATGATTAAAAGGACAGTGAATACATACACTTTTTTCACGAAAAAAAATAAAGGAAAAAACCTATTTTATGCTCACATTTGGGCATATTCTCAACCTTCTTATTTATGCTCGCCTATTTTATGCTCAGCCCTATTTATGCTCAGCCTATTTTATGCTCAAGATATATGGTCAGCCTTATTTTATGCTCAGCCTATTTATACTCAGCCTATTTTATGCTCAGCTTTGGGCATATGCTCAAAGTAATTGTAAACCTTATTCTTGAGTCTATTGAAGATTACATTCAAGAAGTACCTGCATACACACCATTATTACAAGTTAGAATACTTCCCCTCATAGATTATTCAACATTAATCAAAACATGAATAGGGTCAGATATAACAATAATAGACAACATAATATTACAAAGTTCACATGTAATTATTAGAACACATCCATTGCGTCCTACATAAGGAAACTGAAGCTTATCACAGAAAAGTGGGTTATCCTAAATCAACTTCTTTAACTCATAAGCATTATGGCTCTAGCTGAAATAGTATCTCCATAGATAAATGTCCATTCTTTCCGCAAATGAAGGATGCTAAAGGGTTTGATAACTCTATCAACATAGAAAAATGTGAAAATAAAGAGATTCAAAATAAAGTAGACAGCTGCAGATGCCCCTTATTTATATGGAAAAGTCTTTTTACGAAGAAACCGTAAAGGTCCAAGATCTTGTTAATTGATTCAATTCGATCATTTATTTTATCCATAGAAAAAAAACCAAAAGCTTATATTAGACCATTAGAATTCGAAATTATATAAACCTTCCTTCATGTACTTCCAATGCTTGCCTCATAAGGCAAACTGGGATTCTTTCGAGATCTTTTCCTTTAACACCATTTAGCAGAAAGGGCTCAACAACATCGGTAGTCTTCTCTTCTACCACAATCCCTAATAAAATTACCATAACCTCACTGAATTTAAAACACAAAATGTTCAATAGAATTAACAAAGCATTGAATAATTATTCTTACCACCCAAGGAAGAATGTATGAGAAAATGCTTGTATTTTAATGGCAAATGATGGAGTCGAGCTATTGAATTGTGGGGTTTTGAAGTAATGGAGAAAGCGGGCAATGAAGAGGTCAATAAGGATCAACCAAACCCAATTGCAATTAAGCTTCTTCACCTGACCGGTAGCGACCCCCCAAAAGTGCTCTCCTGATTCTAAAATCGATGTTATCAGAGACCATCATGGAGGATGGAAGATTAGACCTCGGCGGGGTGGAGCCAAGCTCTCGTTGGGCGACGAGGAGAGAGCGGCGAGGTAACGATGGCAACATCGTGGCTTTGTCGGAGTGGAAGGCTTGTCGTCGACGTTGTGAGTAGGACTGAGGATCGTCGGCGTGGTGAGTGGCGAACGGTCGAGAGAGAATGTGAGGTCCTGTGGGGGGTTTGTGGTCGTTGCGTGATCTGAAGCAAATTAGGGATTTTTATCCCAAACTGTAGGCGTTAGACGTGGAGAGATCCAAGCCAGACACTTGCAATCAGTTGGCGGCAGATCTAATTTTGACTTAGCCAAATTTTTTTAAAACTCCGCCAATACATGGCCACATTTTTTTAAAGTAACTATATCCACGATCTTCAAACCGTGGAGACTTTAAAATCTCTCCATGGCTAGAAAAGTGTGGCGTAAAGTATCTACCACCACAATTTTCAAAACCGTGGAGATTTTTATAATCACGCTTAAAAAACCGTGGCCATAGATAGTGAAATTTGATAGCTCTAACTCTTTTAGCCAGTTACAACTCAACCTCATTTGGCAATCATTTGTATATATCTCGGTTTTATTGAATTGATTAATTAGATATACAAATAATCTATTTAAGAATAATCTTAATACAATAAAGATAAACCTATTCTTAAGCTAGATACTAAACCACAGCGGATAACACAACTAGTACTATCTTGAATAGTTAATTACTTAAATGTGAATCTAAGGACGATAACTGTAAACCAATAGTACGGTACAAACTATGTAACATAGTTTATAATCAACAATCTAATAACAATTCAGAGTATGATAAACTGTGAAAGATAAACTATACTTGGTCAGTAGTAACTGGACCAGTATTTACAAACAACCTACAACCTATAGATAAACTAAGTGCTGTGAATAGAGCAAAGTGAGTTCAGTAGGAACTAAACTTGAACTTACAGTGAACAGATGATGGCTATCATGACTTAGCGTTCCAAGTAGAGCAAACTCAGTCTATTGGATACTGAATTAGTACCTGTCTGATCTGATTCAGTTGAGTTGCTACTGAACTAGAAACTTTAGATCTAACTCAGTTAAGTGACTACTGAATCAAGCACGTCAGCAACAGTTATTAATATGTGGATATATAGATCTGACAATCTAAAGATCAAATTGACCGTTTGTGCTATGAACTGCTTGTGATGAAAGTCTTCTTCTAAGTTAAACACGTTTGTGCTTGTTGCTTGTTGCTTAGTCTTCTTCACCCGAGAGATTCAATGCAAAACAATCATAATTTTGTTTTATTTATTCAATAAAGATATATCACTATTCGAAGTTAACACAAGTAAAAAATTTCGATACGCCCACGGCCTGATAAGTATGGCCTAATTTTAAAAAATCATGGCAGAAAATATAGGCCACGGTTTCTTGACTTTTCACGGTTTTGAACCGTGAAATTTGCTTCCGTGACAGAAAGAATAGGCCACGGTTTTTTGCCGTTTTCTGCTACGGTTTTACAAAATCCATCAAGGTTTTTCCTATCGGTCCTTTTACGTCGATTTTTTTTGCCGTGGCAATATGTCCACGATTATATCGCCGTGGCCATATGCATCTCTAAGGTTTTATTAACCATTGTTCTTTTACCGTGGCTTTTCTGTTTGTTGGGTTTTTTAGTCGTGGCTATTTTATGAACTCCAGGTAAAGAATCGTCAACCCGATTCCGAAGCCACATGCATTATAAATTATTTCGTATATCGATTCAATGAAAAAAAAATCACCACTATTAATCCAAAACACAATTTAATTTAAATTTTACAAACAAAAATTATAAAAAATTACATATTTAATCATTAGTTACTTTAATGTAGAAAACAAACTACATAATCTTATTTTGAATACATATGCAAACAAACTACAGAGAAACATGCATGAACCTCACACAATTTAAAATGAACCTTTCATGACACATAGAAATAAAGTACAGCATGATTACAATTTGAATACATGGAGACTTAGCTTACTTAACCCATACATGAAGCGCACACATTTCCTCTCTTTGTACCTGCAATAAACAAATAATTTATTCAAATATATGATCACCAAGTAGAAGTGAACCTTGTCACAAAATTGAAATACAATAATACATAATACAAGTGTACGTATAACATGATTGAAATTCAATCATGTATAATGCAAGTGTAATTATAATTTATAATAGAATATTTTTTGAATATATTTAGATTGATCTAGTAGGCTTTGATTTTAATCAATATAAGCATATAATGTGTCATCAAGATCTTCATCTTCATCCATGTTTCCAGCCGGCTGTTTCGCTGGGATTTCATCTTCAGAATCCTCAATATCAGTTCTAGCCCATTGGATATTACATTCTTCATCACAATCTTTTTGAGGATGTGCATTTGAAGCATTCGTCGGAGAGGCATTTGATTTTCTTCCAGGAAGTCCATTTGATTTATTTGTAGGAGGGGCTTGTAATTTAATTGGTGGCGGTGGTGGCTCATGTTGATACAAGCTTTGAGCAGTTCTATCTGATTGATCACTCATGTCCCAAATGTCCTTAGGGGAGAATTCATAGCATAATTCTTGTTGGGATTACGAGGGTCTTGAACATAGAAATATTGCTTTACTTGAATGGCCAACATGAATGGGTCATTCTTTGAATGCTTTCTGCTTTTGTTGATAGTATACAAACCATATTTGTCTTGCTCAACATGATACCATTAACACTGAAACAGTAGAAACTTAAAATTTCCATAATAATCTAACTCGATTATTTCTTCAATATTCCCAAAGAACTTGACTTGTGCTATAACAGGATTAGCATTCTTGGTGCTAGCATAACTTTCTGCCAGGTCCAAGAGGGTCACACCAGAATTTTGAAATTTGTGCATTTTGTCTCTTCTAAGTGTATGGTACTTGAAACCATTAATTGCATATCCATAATATCTTCTAGCAATATTATTAGCGCCCCTTGCCAAATGCCTTAAATATTTTGGGAAAGTATCATTACCATGATCAACTTGGAGATTGAACCATTCCTTGAACTCTTTCTTCTGTAACTTTGATTGCTCAAACCTAGGCTTCCTCTTTCTTCGTGTGATCAAAAGTGATTCATGTTTCCTACAATGTATCCAATAGAGTGGCAGATGAGTTTAAACTTAAATGCAGTAATGTACTGGTAGTTCAATTTAATTATCATGAAGATTGATTTGTCTTTGAGGGAATATTTACCTCGCATAAGGTTGCACCTCATCACAATTTGCAAGTATGTAACGATGAGCTATTACCATTTGTTTTTCATCAGGAAAAAATATTGTACTATCTTTTTTACCTCCAAGAGGATAACCATTTAGAACAAAATAACCAGTTAGGAATGTATAAATTTTATTGTACAATTGGGAATGATACATCCCTCCTACTCATCCTTCTATTAACATTTGAGTTCAAATAATTTGAACAGAATGTAAAGCATTCCTCCACTAAATACCCCTCAGGTATAGAACCTTCCGGACGAGCCTTGTTCTTTACATAACCCTTAAGCTTTCCCAATTATCTTTACATACTATACATATGCTTGAAGTATACAGGCCCACCTAACCTTATTTCTCTTGAAAGATGTACTGGCAAACGGACCATCACATCAAAAAAAGTTGGATTGAATATTGTTTCCCGTTGGGAGTTAATGTCTGCAATTTCTTCTTCGATATAGTCTACGTCTTTCTTGTCTATCACTTTTTGACCTATAGCACGAAGAATGCGCATAATAGGACTATTGGAAGGGCTACTAAATTGGGAAGCGTACTTACCACAACAATTGGCAAGAGATGGCGAAACATGAAGTGAGCATCATGGCTTTTATATATTGAAACCTTCAAGGTTTCAGAATTCACACGACGTGAAAAATTGGAGGTTGCACCATCAGGAATCTTCACATCCTTCAACACTTTGCAGAAAACTTTTTTCTCATCTTTACTCAGATTTAAAATAGCCTTTGCCTATTTATATCTTCTCTTCTTCTCTATCCAATTAGAGTTGGATGCAAGTCTTTCCTCATTTGTAACTCCTCCAAGTCTAATCTAGCCTTCAAGTGATTTTTACTTTTACCAGGGATCTCTAATAAAGTCCCTAATATTGAATCAAAAATAATTTTCTCAATGTGCATGGGATCTAAATTATTTTTCATATTAAGATCAGGCCATTATGGAAGCTTCTAAAAGCATACTAACTTCTTCCACAGGCCTTTAGGCTACTTTTGTCTCTTGCCAAATGAGTTTTTCAGTTCCAATTCATCATTCAATATTTCAACAACGATAGCCGCAGTTAAAATTGGTGGAGGTCCGGCATTCTCTACTTCCCCATTGAAATCCTTCTTTTTTTTCTTAAACTCATGATAAGGTGTAAGAACTTTATGTGGCATGTAGCATAGCTTCTCACTATGCAATAATGAGTTGTGATTGGTGAAGAAATTACATACTGGACATGTTAGCTTACCTTTTGTTGACCAACCACTCAACATGGCAAAATGCTAGAAAGTCACTTATTGTCCCAAAAAATGACAGCTTTTAGAGGGAAAGACTCGTCTTTTAAATCATCATCAGTGTGAACCCTAGTCTGCCATAATTCCACCACTTCATCAATCAATGGCTCCATGAATGCGTCGATGTCATTTTCGGGGGATTTAGGACCCGATATGATTAATGACAGCATGATATACTTCGATTTCATACATAACCATGGTAGAAGGTTATATGGAACCAGCAGGACGGGCTAAACAGAGTAGGAGGTGCTCATTGTTCCAAAGGAGTTAAAACCATCACTTGACAGTCATAACCTGATGTTTCATGGATCGAAAGTAAAATTGGGATATTTATCATCAAATTGTTTCTAGTCCTCTCCATCAACAGGGTGTCTTAATTTCCCATCGCCTTTTATTCGCTCTTCAGAATGCCACCTCATCAACTTTGCAGATCGTTCACACATGAATAGTCGTTTCAGCCTTGGAATTAATGGGAAATATCTTAATACTTTCCTAGAAATACTTTTACTTGGTATACTACCATCATGTTATACTACAGGTTGAAGCCTCTTAGAAGTCCCACAAGTCTGATACCTTGTTAAATCAGCAGTTTCTTTCAAGTATATCATGCAATCATTAGGACATGTATCGATCTTTTGGTAGTCCAAGCCTAAGTTGCTAATTATGAATTTAGTTTTGTAGAAAGAGTCAGGAATCCTCAAACTTGAAATAGCCTCCTTTAGAATTTTTAGAAGACTAGAGAATGAGACATTGCTCCAACCAGATAGACACTTAAGGAGATATAGACGTATTGTGAACGAAAATGTTGTGAAATTCTGGCAACCACTGTATAACTCTTGGTTTGCCTCCTCTAGCAAGGAGTAGATTTTTTTTGCATCATCATTGGGTCACTTACGTATGTTGCGGTATACGTCATTGAGGAGACCTTCTACGATATCATTTCTTTCATCAAAACCATCAGTCCTACTGCTACTTGGAAGGTTAATTTTGATTGATTCCCCATGGTCAGTCCATATAGTGTAGTCATCCATCCACCCTTTGCCTGGTCACCGGCTACATCCCGTCTAAACCAATAACGGTTTAAATAAAGCTTACATGGGCACAAAATCTGTCCTCCCTGTGGCTTTTCCTTTGTAAATGCAAAATCCAGGAAAGATTCAATACCCTTTATGTTTCCAGAAGTATATCTAGCGAGGTCTAGCCATGACTTGTCAATCGGCATAATGCGAAACTGAAAATAGAAGGGATACGCATCAAAATCTATACTTAATCCAGCAACATAATTGAATCGATTCATTTAAATGTAAAAGCACACAGATTTTCCATAATCAACATACTTTTTTTCATATCACTTAGTCAATAACTTAATCAAGGAAATTCATTATCAGAGACAACCAATTAGAGAGTGAAAATGAAACCCTTTAATAAGAAAATAGAGGAATCTTATTAAGAACAACCTTTAGCAGAACCTTGATTTTCACTGTAAACAATTTTATATTAACATATACAGTCATTAACAACTCAACATTACAAAATTCATCGAAACCCAAAAGCCATATGACAATTAAATACACAATCAACAATAAAAATTCAAACTTTAACATACTCAAGAACATGAAAAATTCAAATTTAACTCCAACAGGACACAAAAATACGTTCACAAGGTCGGGTGTTGCCTAGGTGAGGGAAATGACGAAAGAAAGAAGAAGCTATATACAACGAAATTATGAAGAACAGATGAGGGGATTGAGAAGAATTTAGCTTTGAAAGATTTCAAATAGACTAATTATTTAACTGAGGAGATGAAGTGAAATAAGAAGGAGAGCGCGACCAAAATAACTTTGCTACTTTCAAAAAAAAATTTAATTATGCCAAAAAATTTTCAAAATCCCGCCAACTATATGGCCATGTTTATAAAACTATGGTCATTAATATGATGCCACGATTATTTAGCTTATATGATACGGTTTGATTGAAGACCGTGGCTACTTACAACACTCTATCGCAAATAAAAAATTCCCGATATGGTGGCCGCCTACATTGTAATCTTTCCGCATATCCTGTCCCGTTAAAAGAAATAAAAAAACCAACTCAGATTGAAAACATAAACCTTATAAAAATAATAACATCAAAAAAAAAAAATTAAAAAATTTACTACATTAACATTAATATCCAAAAAAATATTAACGGTCTTCCATACATTGTGTTTGTTCAAAAGAAACATTAAGACAATTGAGCCTTCCAAGCTGTCTATATATAGCAGGTTCCTAATCGAAGTCTTTAAGGACTCTAGCCAATAGAATTACTACATCATCATCTATCTTTTCAGCCCATTACAGTTTTATGCAATCTCCGATGGCTATTTCCTGATGTACACAGAAGAGGCTAAACCCAAAGCCTAAAATTATCGTTTCCTCTTCCTCAATGTCGATTGACAGCATAGGCAACTGCATGAGGTGATCATTTCAGAGAGACTACACATGTAACCAAAAATAAAAAATACAAATCAAGCAAACAAACAAACCAAATATATATATGAAGAGCATATATATGTCAAGCAAAAAAATCATAAAACAAAGACGAAATCATATAAGTGAGGTCATCTAAAAATTCATTCCATGTGCTGAAGATGCTTGAGTATCAAGTTATAAAACTTTCCTTTCTTGTTGATTTAGTTTCCTTAAATAGATATCAAGTCTTCACACGACCTACTAGGGTATTGAGGGACTGCCTCAAAACAGGACGCATGTCGCAAACACCTTCCCAATTCCCAAGGCAACGCTTCAAAGGCTCGAACAAGTCTCATCCTTTCGCATTCCGCATAGCTTCCTCATAAAGCTAAGGATGTAAGCCGAACCAAAGCGTCCAGCCCACACAAGCCCACCGGAGAGGGGGGCAACGATACCTCCGGATCAAGGCCCAACCGATGGTCTCCCGATACCAACAAAAGAGCTCTTAAGTCAAAAGTTGAGTCGGACGACCCACGCAGCCGAAACATATGAAAAACTCCCTACGAGGAGAGTTCCAAGCATAACCATGTAGCTACGCACCACTTGGCCAAGGCCTTGTGGTGAGTCTTGTTGGTCCCATTCATACCGTAGACGCTTATATACGTAGCTAACAAATAATGTCTCCGGACTTATGATTGGCCAATGTGGAAATTTCCTGACATTAGTAAAGAACTATAGCAGCCAAACACCGAGTCGAACAATGGACACAGCCTAAAGTCAGTAAGTAACAGCTTCATAGCCAAAAACTTAGTGGGACGCGTCCGACACATTTAAAAACCCACCAAAATAGGCGCCTCAGCTTTCCTTCGAATGTTTACTTGCTCCCATCAGGTATAACCATATGCGAGCAAAGGGAAAAATATAGTAAAAAAGCCTTCGGCTGGCCTGAGTCCGGCCGGGTAGATAACTCGTCTGTACCACTAGGTTCGGCCTACAGCAGTCAGCTGGCCCAGCTTGGCTGACCAACTCAGAGTCTCAAAAGGAAACAACTTCCCTGGACTAAGAGATATTCTCCATTAAGAAGACTACCATGTATAGAAGATCACCAAAAATAAGATCCCTCGATGAAGGGAATATATAATTCCATTTAAGGAAAAATCCTAAACAAGTCTCTCATATTCACAGGGATACACAACACCGGAGTGACCATTATTCACGTGTGTTCATAAAAACTTCTCACACGAGAGGAGTTCTATCATTCTAATCTGACAGCTGCGCAAAACTCGGCCAAGGCCTTGTGGTAAGCTTTGTCGGTCCCGTTCATACCGTAGACGCCTAAACGTAATTGCCACCTCCTATTGTCTTATCTTATTCACTGGTTCCGATCGTAGCGATGTTCTACAGTGACCCTTCCATGACCGTGATCTTTTTTGTCACAACACTAATTACTGAAGAGCCTGAAAAAAGGTTTTGATCGATCTAATTGGCTATTTGACTATAAGTATAATGTCCCATTCCAATACTTTCTTCACCTGAATTGTAGTTACTAATTTATTCGGGACCTAGTGAAAACATTTAGCTCTAGCTTTCGTACATTAATCGAAAATGTGGCTCGATCGATCGGCATATTGGTTCCATTGGAATATCTAACTTGAGGTGGAGGCTATGAACAGTCTACCTACAGTGCGTTGTTCTCGCCCGTCCGATCTCTTTAACATGTGATTTGGGCCATCAGATCTCCCGATGAACAGTAAATAAACAGTTATTTAATCTCAGCCGTCTGATCTTCTTCTTTGACTCATCTGGACCGTCCATTTCCGAGCCTATTTGGCTTATTGTGTACTCGCCCTCACGTGATGATTTCTCGAGAAGTCTCGGGAGACTACCGAGCTTCTTCTCCCAAATTCAGATAGCTTTTTTCCCTCTCTCTCAAATCATCTTCTTCTTCCTTCCGACTCACCGACGCCGGCATTAAGCTCGGAAGTGCTGGATTTGAGGTCAGCTTGTCGATCTTCACGCTAACGGTGCCGGCTGAGCCGCCTTCCTTGCGAGCCGCTGACCTCACAACCCCGCGGACGATATGCTCCACCTTCGTCCGAGCCGTCGGCCGTCGACCTTTCGTTTTCTACACCCTTCTTCATCGTCATTCTTCTATAAGTGAAGCTTCGTGGCCGATCCCGTCGATCTCTGCACAGTAGCGACGATTGCTCTGTGTCGTCGCTTGTGATCAACTCTAAGGCAAGCTGAGGCTGAGCTTCTTCCTCCTCCATTTCTGTTTGATTTTGTTTCTTCCATGTTTTGATGCATTTGTTTTCAGTCATGAACTTGATTTTTCTATGAATGACTTTTATGATTCCTTAATCCTATTATGATTTTAGTTTTACTGTTTTGACGGGTTGTTAGATTAAGGTTTAGTGATTGAATTGTGTTGTTCCTGATTGGTTACATGTGCCTTTTAATGTAGAGCCACCACGCTCTCTCTTGGTTTCTTCTTACGTGACACCTGTGGATTTGTTCTACAAGAGAAATCCTGGACCGATTCCAATAGTTGATGACATTGAAAGGTATCGTGTCTTCTGCTATTATGCCAAATAGCTTCTAGAGAACGTATACTGATTCCTCAAACTTCTCTTTTATTTGAGCAGATATTGTGTTTTGATATCTGGTCTCATTGACAATCCCAAAAGGCTTTATATGAGTGTTGCTGGCTCCGTGAAGCTATGGGAAATCACCAGAGGCATTGCGGTTGAGGATTATGGAAAGGTCACCTACTGCAACCAAATCTGCCCTCCTTTTATTTAAGCTTCCTTTGATCAGCATGATTCCTACATATGTTCTAATCTGATTCAAGTTTATGCTTTGCCTAGCGTCTGGGTGTGCTGTCGGTGGGGGTTATATTTGGGTGTTACTTTAACATGTTTAGTTATGTTTCCAGGTTTCTTTCCAGGAGGAGAAGGAAAAATTATTTGAGATGGTACATTATTATCTAACATAATGATTATTTAACTTTCACTGTATTCTTTAGGTAGATTGCTAATAACTTTATTGTTGCAGGTAAGCATTCCATCATGGTTCACTGTGGATACCAGACTCGGGACTTTGTCAATCCACTTAGAAACACCTCAATGCTTTTCTGCAGAGATGTATTCTGTTGACCTTGGCATTGGTGGTAGACCTGAGGATGACAAGGTAAGAGTGGTAACCGTTCTAGACGTAATTAGTATGCCATCTGCCACTTTTCTTACCTATTAGCTTTTTTCCAAGAGTATGCTGAAAGCCTCATTTCATTGTCTGTGTTCCCTTGTGATCTCCAGCTTAATCTAGCTCATGAAACACTTAAAGGTCTGCTGACCCATTGGTTGAAAAAAAAAAGACATAGGGTAGGATCTCAAGCTTCAGGAAACGGAGACGTTTCATCCAATGCTCGAAGCCTGGCCCATTCAAGAATTGAAGTGGACGGTATTGGCGAAAATGAGTGCATGGTGTATCCTCCGTTTGAGTTTTCGACTGTTTGTCCTCCTTCAATTATTACAGAGGGTTCACATGGAGGCCCATGGAGAAAGAAGATAACTGATTTAGAGGGAACTGAGGACGAGAAATATTTTCCTTGGTGGGTTCTTGATTGCGTATTGAACAATCTGTTGGAAGACCTGTGATCGCAGGTTGTTGTGGCTCTGATACCACTGTTGGAAACTTTCTGAGACCGTGACCACAAGTGGTGCAAGCACAGCTCAGCTAAACGGAATTGAGTATTGAAACCTGTGAACACAGGATGAGGAGCACAGAGACTGGAATTGAAATCAAAACATCTTTTGTGCATAGTGTTGGCTTGCTACTCAAAGCACGTCAAAGGCTCTGTTTTTTTTTTTTTTTAAATTCTGGATATGTTGTCAAGAATGGTTTTTTTGAGGAGAGTGATAAACTAAGAATTAACAAAGACGATAAAATCCTACACTATTTTATTCAAGACAAGAAATTAAAAAAAACTAAGCAAATGAAAGACTACATTTTTAATAACTATGAAAGCTTCAATTTTTGTTGTTGGAATCGGGTGTGTTTTACAATGGTAGGATAGAGGCCTTTTAAAGCCAAACTTGTCTACACACTCAACCAATCATATTTTTACTTTCAATTTTTAATTTAAAAAAAGAAAAAAGCAATACTTGAGCTCCACACAACCATCTCTACCCTTAAAGCAATACTTGAGCTCCACACAACCATCTCTACCGTTGATCTCTATGAAGAACAAATTTTCTGCAGATTTTTCAACAAAGTCCCTGTTGAAATCCAAGTTTTCATTTTTGTCTTCATATTTTTCTTTCTTCAAAAACAAAACTTAACCTTGACGTTTCTTTCTTTAATCGCAAAAATATCCAAACCAACAGAATCGTCTACCTCATCGGGAAAATACAAAGTAATGTTTCCACCTTCTTTGCTTTACATCTTTATCACCTTACAGTTTGTGATAGTTATCATATGGAAATATGCTATTTTTGTCTGTTCGTCTTCGTTGAAGATGCTTGCTAATTTGGCATGTTACATTGGAAATCAGTAATTATTCTGGAAGGCATAATCATTTCAAAGTCCAACATCTTTTCCTTTTCGGAGTAAATATTCTACTTGGAACCACGTTCCCGAAAGTTATCTAACTATCATAATGTCAAACAAAACACTAAAAACAATTAGCAAGTTGTCTCAAACCTTTCACTAACATTATTTTTTCAAGTAGGCTTCTGATAGTTATTGAAGAGTTTGTTTTATTCATTAGATGTTAAAACTAATTTTCACATTATTTTATCCCCATAACTATTACTGGTTCTCATGCAAACTTTATGATTTTTTTCAGATGTAGCTTTTACTTGCAGCCATGTGAAGGTTCAAATGTTCAAATCCTCACCCAAGGAAAACTTAACGCTCCTCGCATATTGAGAATACATAAAGTGAGTTCTTCTTAGGATAGTTTTGAAAATCTCGTCAAAAATATTATTATACTTTGGCATATGGATTGGTTACCCTGTCATTTCCATATAAAACATATCTCGACTAGACTATATCTGTCGCTAATTAATTCGACCTTGGCAAAATGTCTGACATGAATCAGAGTTATCTATAATTTAAACATTATTACTAAGTTTGAGTATATCAGTTGTACATGTTTATGTGGCCATTATAATATTCTAGACAATCACGAAGAATTGTTGAAAACCAACCTAAACCTCTTACCTAACACAGAATTTCTTAAGTTAATTAGCTGAGGTTAATTAGCTGCTTTTATTGTGTTTATGTCGAAGAACCTTGCTGATGAATTCTTCGTTGTTCCAAGTGGTTTGAATTAACTGAGATGTTTATGTCTACAACAGAACTGGTCTAAAACTTCACTGCTGTCCAAACTTGAAGAACTGGCTGGGAGACGAAAGCTGGAAGATTTAACTATTGGATCGGTTCTCACTGTAAGTATGCTGGGTTTGGACATTTCATTCAATCTAATCATTTTAGAAAACAAACCTGATTGGACACTATTGATTAAGCTTATTTGAATCCTCTCTGTAAGTAACTTTCACTCTCATTTATTTGCTAAAAGTTTCCGGTTTTCCTTTGTTGTTGCAGCTTACAACTGCTGATATGTTGGACCACAAGAATAAACTACTTGAAATACCAGGCTCAAAACTTGTCTTCGGTGGTAAAGAATTAGAGCGACATGAGATTCCAGCTATATATGGGGCTATTAAGCCAACTGCCATCTACGTTCCGCTTGAAGAGATTTTGAAGGAAAACAATTACAAACTTGTGACTAGGGAAATATTTGGACCATTCCAATATAAACTACTGTACTGTATATATTCTGATATCTAGCATTCGATAACTATTAATTGAGGAGCTGGATTTTGGTCTAGATAATCACCGACTACACAGACAAGCAACTTCCACTGGTGTTGGATGCTTTAAACAAAATGAATGCACATTTAACAGCGGCTGTGGTATCTAAGGACCCCATACAAGTTTAATACGCCACCAAGTATGTGTACGTAGTTTCGAGAAATTATTTAATGTGATTCCTCTTAACTTTTTTTCACCAAAGTGGTGACCAGGAGACTTTGAAGAAAGCAATAAGTGGAAGTAAGAGCTCTGGGGAAGAGGTAATAAGAGTTAATAGTGCTGTCTAATTTTAAGATCATGGAAAAATATTTAGAACTTCATATAACATTTCGATTCGTAATTAACTGTATCAGGTTATCGGTTAACAGCTTCGCAATGTTTTTGCAGGCATCAGAGAAAGGTAATGACACGGTCGAAGAAGCTGACGGATATAATTCTAAGCGTTTGAAAGTAAGGATTATTTTATTTACATGCACCTTCTTTTTTTCCTATCACTTCTTTTCTTAAACTATTACCATCTCCAAAGATCATACCGTACATAGTTTTAAAGTTATTTTTCTTGAAATTTCCGGTTGTCAACAAGAGATGAGATTGTAGAGTTGAATGACATACCCTTTTCAGTGGCTGATGTCAAAGACAAATATAAGATATGGCTAACATAATACAATGGAATAGAATATTTGTTCCTTTTGGTTGTTCTTGGATGATATCAGGCTTGATCAATTATGTAGGATCCTCATTGTTGCTTTCTTTCTGATTCAGGATGCTGCATTATCACCAAAATGGAAGGCATTTCAGACCGTTATATTTCTTGAACAGGTGAGATTGAGTTGTTGTGCCCAATTTAGACTACTTTCCCGCCATTAAACAACACGCATTATTGTTAAACTCTATGTTGTGTCTGTTGATATAATCCATAAAGTGTATTTAGATTTAGAACTTTTTTGATACTCGGAGCTCTTACTAATAAAAGGGCTAATATGATTGATGGAGTTTTACGTTCCTTAAACTTTTGTAATTTACTTATTTTGATTTTGTACGATGATGGTCTTCATGATTCAAGGAAGATTGCTGCATTTGATTTTGATGGATGTCTTGCTAAAACATCATTGAAAAGATATCACCGTATCCTCTATTCCACATGAAAACAATTAACCTTTGTTTGGTCAATGAGTTGACGAAATGAAGTACTTTTAATACTAGCATAAGGTCATATGATACATCACCACAAAATGATTATCTTGGTTTATTTTTACTTTTAGCGGGATATTTCATTACCTAGCTCTGATAAGTAATCGCCTATGATTTCATGATTATATTGTCACTCATTCCTTGCTAAATTGTAAGGGTTAAAAATTTGAAATGGCTACTCTCGCTATTGGCTTTTTTTCAATGATTTTTTCAGTTGTACTGAATCTTAAGGAACATACGATTATAACATTCTTAAACTTGCGTGCAAATTTTCTTATTGTAATACTTTGTTTTTGTGGCTGATTTCAAGGTAGGTGCAAAAGCTTGGTCCCTTATATATCCTTCCATCCTAGAGAAGCTTCAGAACCTCTACAATGAGGGTTATAAGCTGGTAGTTTCATGTTGTTTCATAATTATTTTTTGGCAATATTTTCTATGGAAATTTGAAACGTTATTTGGGTTGATTGAAAATTTCTAATTACCATCATATCCATCAAGGTTATTCTCACCAATGAATTAAACATTGAGCGCTGGAAAAATAAAAGACGAGCGACTGTTCACTCAAAAATTGGACGCCTCAACAGTTTCATCGAGCTTGTGAAGGTTCCAGTCCAGGTCATTCGATCGTTTTTTCTTTTAAATCCTTTCACCTTTTCTCTCTTTACCCAAAGAAGATAGTTGTAAAGAGTATGTTGCATAAGATCAAAAGTCTCTCGACTTATTTCATTAAAAATTGGCTGTTGACACCTGATTGAATATGGTAATTTGTCAAGCTCCACGCTTTTTGATGTTGTTGGATAAATGTAGATCGTCAATACCCAACTGCAATCGCCATGTTTATTGCTAGCTGCTTCTGAACCATTTCTTTGAGCTTAATCATGAATTTTCCCTTTTCAGGTTTTTATAGCTTGTGGTGTTAGCAACTCCAAAACAGAAGATCCCTTCCGCAAACCCAAACTTGGGATGTGCCAACTTATGACTGAACATTTCAATGGTGGCATTCCCATAAACATGGAACAATTACGGTCCTCCTAATTTCCATTTTTCTTAACATTTGTGATGATTTTGAATTCTTAAGATGTCCATCTTTGTAAAATGGATTGTCTTTGACGCTTTCTGTGTCTGTGGTTGTAGATCATTCTATGTTGACGATGCAGCTGGGAGACCTGATAATCATAGTGATGTTGATATAATGTTTGTCCAGGTAGAGTTAATTACATGTGATATTTGGAGTACATGTTGTTATCTTTTTTGTTGTTCTTTTAAACTTTTGATAATTTTGGTTCGTTTGAAAAATTTTTAATGATTCAAGTATCAATTTGCAAAAATAATGATGATGATGATGATGATGATGATGATGATGATAATAAATGATATATAGTAGTTTCAATTAGTTAAACCGTCAAAATAACTTGGATAGAAGCCTATAAATCATTGAAATTCATTGTAAAATGGTTCCTCTGGACTTCCACTGATGACCCTAGCCTTATGGTTCACGTGTAATTTCTCATCTTCATTTTCGAAGGTAGATTAGGAAAAATATGAGTTATTATTGTTGAAGATACACCTTTACTGTGGTCAAAATTATTTATGATTTAAAGATTTAGGTGTCAATTTGCAAATTTCAATGGCAGTTTGAATTAGTTGCCGTGGTCTACACCTATACTGTAGTATAAATCGTTTGCACCCTGACTTATTTCCTGTCTCTATTTCAGGCAAATGGACTTAAGTTTTACGTTGCAGATGAGTACTTTAATGCTTAATTAGATGGAAGTCTGGTTCGAAAATCAGTATTAATGCTTTATTTGTTATTAGCAGTATGTAGGTTCTTATTTCCTGTCTCTATTTCAGGCAAAAGGGTTAATTTTGGTTCGTTTGGAAAAAATTTAAAGATTCAAGTGTCAATTTGCAAAAAAAAAAATTACAAAAAATAAATATGATATATAGTAGTTTGAATTAGTTAAACCGTCAAAATAACTTGGATAGAAATCTCTAAATCATTACAGTTCATTGTAAAATGGTTCCTATGGGCTTCCACTGATGACCCTAGCCTTATGGTTCACGTGTAATTTCTCATCTTTATTTTCAATGGCAGACTGGGAAAGATATGAGTTACATCTGCCTTGAGCTTCTTGCTGATATACCTTATGATTCTAAGTCAGATATTTGGTCTCTAGGTGAGTTCTATTTCTTTGTTTGTATACAATTTCGCAATGCTTGTTGTGTTACACATGAGAGAGTGCAGATACTGGAGGGTAATATCTTAAATTGCACAAATAAAGAGTAAGATTAACCCTGTGTGATGGATGTATCAGATTTTAGTGCAGACATGAGTTCAGAGATTGAAAATCAAAGTTTTATAGGTATATATGTTTTTCATGTCTTCTATGCATCTAACTTAGAGTTCTTGCCTGAAGACTTTTTTTTTTCTATTTTAATCTTTAATTGGTACAATTTTCATCGTTTGTGTTTGTGTTTTGATTTTGACTTTTGTTCTTTATGATTTATTAGTACTGCACTCTGAGAAATGTGCTATGTCCTGTAAACGGAGAACTCAAGGAGTCAATCCCCTTACAGTATTAGCATGATAGAGCGGCTAATGCATGGAATTCATTTTGCTATCGATCCTCATAGCATCTCTAAGGAACAGGTACATACTGTTTCTAGATTTATATTCAACTATGTTGATGTACACTTCTGAGTTTCTACCACTCAAGATGATATTTCTAATTCCATTCTCAATTCATCTTATGTGTAATGTTTTAGCACTTCATTTTACGAACAATATACATTTAGATCCAGTATTTGAGTTTCATGTATTTTGTGTTTGGAAAAATGATGTTGTTCCTTATAATTTTTGGGAAAATTCACTGATTCTACCGGAATACAGTCCAGCCACGAGCATCTACTAGTATACATATACATATTAAAGCATGCGTTTTGATCTTATTATTCAATCCTCACCAAATTCCTAATCAGCGTCATCATATGGAAATTGATTATTTTCTACACTGTTTTGATATTTCTAAAAGTACATTTTCACGAATACCATGGCGGCTTTGTCTAACAGTATATAAAACAGTTTTGTACAAGAGCTAGATGGATAAATATTAAAAGAAAAAAGACAGATAAATAATAATTCAAAAATGAAAACTAGAAAAATCATTCCATTAATCAACTTTTATCACTGCAACAGAGTTAACGGACGATATATATATCATGACATTAATACAAAATCATGGGTGCTCTTAGTCTTATACTCTTATTCAAGCTAATTGATCGAAAACGGAACATTGGTTTATTAAAATAATAATTTCATTAATACTTCTTTGATGAACAGAAGATAATTTCCATGATTGTATTGATCCCACGTCGGACGATTTCCGCAAGGATAGCAAAGACTGTCGCAAGAAAAACGAACACGCCAAATAATGAACGATGCATTGCTAGATGAATGAATAATTAAGTAATCAAGAACTATAATAAAAAAAGTATTCAAGAACTGTGCTTGTATAATTAATAGCAAAATGCTTGGGGTTGATAATTTGAGATCAATTTTCGTTATTTACTAATGGCAATTATTAATTAGGCTTCCAAAATACTCCAATATATAAATAGATGATGTTTTTGAAGATATTTTTTGTCTTTAAATATATGATGTTTTTTAAAATATCAATGTAATTTTACTTTTTATCCCTCCACTTACTCTTTTTCCGTACACAACTAATAATTTAATTGAAAAATAAAAATAATAAAATAATAAAATAAATATAATTTACATATTAAAATTGATGATATTGATATGCGTAAAAAATCTCAAAATCGTAATATGTCTCTAAATTGGTGCATATTAGTATATGGATACTTAAACGACTTCTATAAAAAAAATTGTGCCCATCACAACCTTAAAATTTAATTAAAGTTTATTTGACCCATAATTTAGTGTGTCTTGTTAATTTAATTATTTTCTTCTGTTGGTCATTTGTATCGGTACTTTCATCCAAATATTGTCCTATGAAACTGATTCAATTTATTACTACAGAGGCTATAGAATCTATATATGTGATTCAAAATGCATTTCTAGTAACAAATAACAGATATTGTCAGAAAGAAATAAATGCATTTTCTACAGAAAACAGACAATTGCATCGTTCTGTATGTGTGAAAATATTAATAACGGGAACAAGAAACGTTTACAGTTCCAAGAAAGTTCAGTGTATATACTAGTACTAGTAATATTTCCGAGGAAACGAACAATTAATTGGTTCTCTATTTTTTTCCACTCTCACACTTCTTCTCTCTATATATATCCAACTGAAAATTCTTTCCATTCTCAAAAATCTCCCCTCCCTCTTTCTCTTTCTCCCTCTCTCTCCCCATCACTTAAAAGATCTATGTGGAAGACACGTACAACTCTTTGATCATTTCTGCGATGAGTAAAAAATTAGCATTATAGCATCCGCACTTAAAAATTTAGAATTCGACTTGTGCCACATAAATAATTTAAAAATAAAAAAATTAAATTTGAGTTTGTTTATTCTATTTTAGAGGAGAAAAATAGAGTGTAAAATAAGATGGCACGTGAATTTTAAATTTATTTAACTGGATTAAAGGATTTAATCGCTGCCGTAGGTGCAATTTAGATGTACAGTGAAAGATATGTTGTCAAAATAATTAGTTTGACTCCTGTCAATGGATCCTGACTCATATAGTATTTTTCTTTTTCAATGATTTCCTATAAATGTTCCAATGAGACGAATTAAATACAAATACAATACTATTTTTTTTATGATTTCCTTTAAATGTTCATATGTGTATTAGTTACTGATTTATAGTTAATAAGATGTATAGGCTATATTAGATGAAAAGTTTATTTTAAAAATATTTGCAGCCTGTACATTTGTGAGCCAAGAAAAAGTATGGAAATTCATGACTGCTCAACACATTAGATATAGTGACACAATTTTGCGACTCGATATAGAATTCTCCGACTCAATTTCGTGATCCTGGTTTGAAATTTGCGACTTAGTTTTACGACTTAAGTTTCAATTTTGCTGCAAAATAGTGACTCAGGACTCCCGAAAAATTCTCTTGAAGGAAATTAATTGTGCCTCAGGAATTATTATAATTTATTTATTTATTTTGTTTAAGATACTTTGTAGAAGGTGCTATTGATATTAACCATGAATTTTCTTGTTTGGAGGATATTGTAAAAAAAGAAAAGAAAATAAAAGTTATGGCTTTTGTCAATGATCAATACAACAACCTTTTCTTTTATTTTGATGTTTTCTCATTATTGTTCATGCTATTAAAAAAGTTAGTCGTGCATTATAGCGTTGTAAGAGCAGAATATTAACACTCATTCCGTCTCAAAATATATGATATTTTATATTTTTAAATTCATTCAAATATGAACATGTATTGATTCAATAGATATTCATATTTAAATGAATTTAAAAATAAAAAATAATATATATTTTGAGATGGAATGAGTAATTTTTTCTGCAAAATTCTACATACATTATGGTCTCAATGTACTCCTTAAAATGTTACATGAATAGATTTACCTAACATACCACTAATTTGCCTTCAGTATATGTCTGGACATTGAACCTCATTGGTACAATATATATATATATATATATATTTGGTACAATATTTAGTTACTTATTTTTTGGTAAGATTCGTAATCGTATGACTGTAATCCTCATTTTTGACCCGTTGTATTGAAGTATTGATTAAATCTTCAATTTCATATCGAAGTTGTAGTCTCCATGAGTGTGTTTTAAAATTAGAGTACGACTTACAAGGACTTTTTTTTTTTTATTATTTAAATACCAAGTATCCAAATTTATCAAACTTTGACACCAAAAATTGAACAATATATGGCTGGTTTTTATGGAGAAATATTTTGTTGTATTTGCCGACGATAAATTATCGAAAAGTATATAAAGAGAAAAACCATCAACAAAATGCCGGTCCTCGACTGTTTTTTCCCCCAAAAATAACATCTAAGTTTTATTGGGCTAAAACCACTTACACGCAAGTGCACGTGTCGCCACAAGTAGTATAAGGAGCGTGAAGTCCGATTATCGATCTTAGAAAATCGTGAAAAATATAAACCAAGTAGTAGCTATCGAAATTCAACAATTGTTCAGACAAATTCCAATTTTGAATGTTGTAATTAAGCGAAGGACATAAAATAGCAAGCAATAACAAGATTAAGACAACGGATGATGAAATATCTAGAGTCTTGCGAATTTACGTTTACAATACTCAATGTATGATTAATTATCAATTCCTATCTCTCGATTCCTAACTTTAATGTCCAATACTCACAATTGTTCGTAAATGACCATTGGCTTATGCCCCTACTTAGGATTAAATGATCATATCTTCCGAATGTGTACAAATTAATCCTAATTGTATTAAGTACCCTATTCGAGTCTAGACTAGATTAATTGGTCAACTAGCTGCATTCCTACATTCGTAGACAAATTAAACCTAAGTCTAATCAATTATCTATTAAACAAGTTTACTATTATTAGATTTTGATTAAGATAATAGTTCAATTAATTATTTAGTGATCAATCAAATCAAAGCATTAGAAACAATTTAACAAAAGTAAATTCAGAAATCTATTAATAGGAAAGACGTCAATCTTAAAACAAATTGTATTGCAAATGCTTCATCAACCCTAGAAAAGGGATTTAGTTCATGATATGAAAAATCAAACAATTCTTAGTGTATGGATACATAATGATAACAACAAAAAAATACCCTAGAATTGTAGAAAATCCTATGGAAGATTCTTCGTCGTAGTCTTTCGGTCCTCCAAGAATTGTTTTCTTCAATCTCCCAGTCTTATTTTCATGAATAGGGTTTCTAATATTTATAGTACACGCCTTTGAAGTTTAAAAATCTGGTTTCTCACTTGAAGTGGGCTTTTTTCAATCAAACAGATGCCCTTGGCGTCATTCTAAGGCATCGACTCTTGGCCTCCCGATGTCTTCTGCGCCAATTTCACGCCTTCGGCGTCGGAAACTGCACCCTTCGTCCAGTTTTCATATTTTCGTCATAACTTCAGCTCCCGATGTCCAAATGATCTCATTCTTGGTGCGTTGGAAATCTAAGACATCAAGCTACAACTTTCATGCTGAACATGTGCATAAACTCCTATCCTTTTGACCGTGACTCTTCGACTTATTCCATAAGCACTTCAAAACATCAAATAGTACCCTAATTCTTACATTTGCAACACAAAAACAATACCAACGTAAAATTTAATAAATAAAGAAAAACAACCTAAAATCTAGACGATTTACCCGAGATCAAACATAGCTATTAAAAAATCGATGAGGAATTAATAACATAATTGAGCATTATCAAATACTCCCACACCCGAACTTTGCTTGTTCTCAAGCAAAAAGTGAAAAACAAAAAAATGTTAACGAGAAATTATGACAAAGGTGGGCATCATTTAAAACCTCTATGAGGGAAAAAGACTACCAAAGATACAACGCCAAAAATCCCTTGTAATAAAAGCAACTCATGAAAATCTACCTAAGTCGTAAACAACCTAACACAACCTAAAAGATGTGTGGAAACATGAGCATCATCAAATCATCAAAATCCCGTTATTGTGCAATGCAAGTATGACATATATGCTAGCTAGTCAACAATCATGCACCATCAAACAGTTAACTCCTAGTTGAAATCACGATATGAATTAGATGAACACTTAAGTCTCTCAATAATTTAATTAGTCAATTCGCTCAAAACTCACAAGAGATTACTTTTTCCTCACGCACTCGTGCTCTCAATAAATTTTCAATAAGCGTAACTGTTCATGCCTGCACAAAACTTTCAATAGATCAACATAAAATCCAAGTTATGCAATGCTCATGAGGATGCCAAATGCAAGTCTTTCAACACAATTTCCATTAATGCAGCAATAAAATCATAAAATCAAGACGGTCTTTGGCTTTCGGTTGCAACATAGGGTCAAACGTTTTGATAAATTTGGCTTATTAGGGTGTAAGGACTTAATATCTTATGTGCCACACTCACATCCAATTGATGCCTCTATTACGAACTCTCGATTTCCAAAGCAACCTATACAAATGACTACCCTATCACTTCAAAGAGAACCTATACTACCCAAAATTCTAAAATTAGACCTTGCCAATACTCAATAGGAACATAATTATTGAGCTCTTTATTGATTTTTTTTCCTTTTTTTTGACGGATTTGTACCGATTTTTTTCGGTTTTTTCTTTTTTTTTTTTTTAGCTCAGCAATTTCATACAATAATTTTCAAGAACAAAGAATGGTCTTTAACAAGTTTGTTCTACATATGTAACAAAACAACGGTCCAATTTTTACTCTCATCAGCACACAAGACATTAAAACGCGAAATTTGGTTAGTGCGCAGCGAGAGATTTCAGCTTATAATAAGGTAATCAAAGAAGTGGATATGCTCAAATTGATATTATTAAAGATCACATTTAGGGTGACTTTTGGGATAAGTAGCTCAAACCTAATTCCCTTCTATTACATCCTACCATTGCATTACTCAAATATCATTTCAAAAGCAACTCAAACACATCTAGCATTCAACTCATGAGAAATCCTAATTTCAAGATTTATATCAGGCAAAGCATCAATTTTTCAAGACATAACTCAAATTTTATACCTCAATCCTACCCATTAAGCACAATTGCATTATAACATGAAATCATTTCATTTTCAACAATAATCCATTACACTCATGAATCATAACTTGCATTTCTTTCTTATCCAAGTTCAATACATTGCATTTCAGATGGTACCATTGACTCCTCAAATCAAACCATACTTCCACATATGTGACTCAAATAAATAAAACTATCAGACTCAAAAAGATGAAAATATAAAAATAAATGACACAAACTAAAGAGAAGGAAAGAAATACATCACAAAGGGTGAAGTCATGGGTCGCCTCCCATACAACATTTGTTTTAACATCTTTACAACTCCACGGGTTTGGGCGATCATTCAGCTAAGTGATCGAGGTCTCAAATTTATCGAAACCCTCATAGATCTTCGCATTCTCATTCGATTGATCACGAAACTCCTCCATCTCAGTGAGTTGAAGGAGTTATTTCACCCCAGCTACACCTAAAGTCAAATTGAGCTTTTTGATGGCTTTTTCGTGCTCCCTTAAGATTTTTAGCAATTAAATTCCTATAGTGGGGTTAGTTTTGAAGAAATAATGACCGGTAACATCTCTGATTCGCCTAGAAAAGCGTATTTGAGATGTTTCGATAACTTTTTAAGCTCTAAATCTGGTGCTTCCTGTTTGAAAGTTGCGAGAAACTTACCTTGGACTATACGATCAATGACATTGACCTTTGAGCATTCTTTAGGCATGTTTGGATGTTGCATGGCTTTGTACACATTGAAGATAATTTGTTCTTCATTCAGTCGTATTGTAATGTCCCCTGTAATAGTACAAAAACTTGGTTTCCAGAACCGGCCAGTTTATGCACATGTTCTGACTTAGGCGTCGACTCTCTGCCTTTCGAAGCCTTCTGTGCCAATTTCACGACAAGTTCATGCTTTCGATGTCGGGATTGCATTGTAGTATTGTATTTAACGTTCAATTATGTTATCAATTCCTCATCGATTTTGTAACATAATTGAGCGTGTACCCAACGCCTTAGGCGTCAGCTCTCTGCCTTAGGGGCCGGCTCAATGTCGAAATGAAGCAGTGGCGCTGCTCAACACCTTAGGCATCGGCTCTCTTCCTTCCGACGCCTTCTGCACCAATTTCATGCCAAGTTCACACCTTCGGCGTCGGGAACTGTATCCTTCGTCCAATTTTTGTATTTTTGTCATAAATTAAGCTCTTAATGTCCAAATGACCTAATTCTTGATGCGTTAGAAAGCTAAGACATCAAGATACAACTTTCATGTTGAACATATTTTCTGATTTGCAAAAGATGATGTCCAAAAGTCACGATGAAGTCAGAACATATGCATAAACTCCTATCCTTTTGACCGTGACTATTTGGCTCATTCCATAAGCAATTCAATACATCAAATAGTACCATCATTCTTGCATTATCAAGCAATACCAACATAAAATCTAATAAATAATGAAAAACAACCTAAAATCTAGACGATTTACCCGAGATCGAACTAAACTATTACAAAATCGATGAGGAATGGATAACATAATTGAGCGTTATCAGATTCAATAGATCAAAATTTACCTACAATCTAAAATGGATAAAAAAATTCAAAATTATGAATTAAAATGGAAAACAATCCTAGCTAGGTCTCATTTTCAAAAAAAAATAAAAACTCCATTCAAGAATAAAATTTATCAAAAATACAAAATTTATTCATGAACTCTTATGGAAGAGCAACGATCCAAATTACCATTCAATGATTTGAAATTTACATGCTATCTAAAACTATCTATGTTTTATTAACTAAAATGGAAGAATAACAACCCAAATACCCAATACTCTCACAATGAATCAAAATTTTACAACTATTTAAATATAACGATATTGACTATGGTCACTAAATAATAGTCGAAAAGTAGATAGAATGGGATTGAAGATTGAGAAAGATGGGAAAGAGAAAGAACAGATAGGGTGAATAGAAAAGAAGTATAGAATAGAGATGAGAAGAGAAGAGAAAGACAAGAAAAATCGATTGAAAGGAGATTCAATTGGAGGGAAGGAGGAGAGGGAGTCGAGATTGACTTCCCGAAAAGGAGCGAAGAAGCAGACAAAGGAAACGATTTGTTTTTTTATTTTTGATTATCTTGAAACAATACATGATTGAATTTTATACACTAAACTAAAATAATGGGTTTCGTAAACATTCAACCCAATTGGAAAAGGTAATACCATAAGAATTCCTAATACATAGTTACATCATCTTCTTAACTCGAGCTCTAAATTGCCATCTCGTGTCATGACATTAAATATATCTTGATTTGATTTTATCTTCTTTCATACAAGTATTTTGGTATTTTAGTTATCCTTATTCAAATTGTTGAAAATAAAATTTTGCAAATATGACTATAGACTAGATAACACTCTAGAAAAAAGAAAGAGGGGCAAACTCTCTACTTTCCCAACTTCAGAGGGAATTTTAGTTGTTTCGCTTAAATAAGATGAACTCGAATAATAACATTTTTGGTATCTCAAAATTTTTAAAACTAACAACTGCTATCTCGTGACTTTTCGCTAACACTTTAGTACCATTATGTTAGTTTTACTAACAAATGCATACCTCCCGTCAAATATTTCTTACGTGGCACATTTTTTCCATCCAATTGGCCCAGTTAGGTCCACATAAGCGACATGTTATATGTTGACTCATCAAAAGAGACACGTAAATATCGTCAACAAAAAAAAATTCCAGAATCCGACAAACATCGACGGTTGTCCGGCCGTCACTTCTGGCGACGACGTCGTCGATCATTGTCGGATTCTGGAAATTTTTACATAGTCAAACTTGTTTTGACGAAAGGAATATCATGGTGGTGTCAAATTTCAAAATTGAAAACCATTTCGTGCAAATCAAGGCTGAAATGTTCGGTTTGAAAAATCTGACACCACCATGATGTTCCACATGAGTTCCTCTTTTTGGCAATCCAAATTTGACCCAATTGACGCTAAATTAGAATGATGCCATTTAAAAATTCATGTTTGAACGTATGTGGCTCATGGTAAAATTTCTTTTTTTCTTGAGCAATGTTATTCGTACAAAATTTTGTATACAAAATCTTACATGGCATGACCAATAATAACTTTACACGTAGACTGCCATATAAGACTAAATTTGTATACATAATTTTGTAAGAATAACATTTTTTTTTTGTTTTCGCAATGAGAAATAGAGTTCATCATATGAAAAAAAATTTGATGCTCATTTTATGTGCAACATTTTACTGTAATATCCAATATTTAAAACACACATGACATATGATATAAATAATTAGTTTTCAGATTGAAGTTTAAGCTTTAAATAAAAAATAAGTTAAGTCAAATATATATATATAATATAACAGGCAAAATTATACTTTATACCCCTGCTAGATACGCTTCTCGCCAAACATATCCCTCTTGTTTCTCAAACTAGATTAATACCCTTCTTGCGACATTCCGTCATGAGGTTTATACGCATTTGCCCTTAGAAAGTGTTAGGTGTCATTGTTTTCCATTAAGTATGCACGAGCACGGTTGAGTCACTAGATTAGCCAATTATGTGGTGAGAGCATATCCACTGTAGATCCCGATAAAAAAAATGGAGAACCTTTTGTCTTTTGGTGCCTTATGAGTCAACAATAATTACAAATTTCTTTCTCCAGGTCCTCCAAGGAGCGACTTCTTTCTCCAGTCCTACTTTTGCTTTTTCCCAATTTCAACCAACGAAAAAATAAGATTATATTTATAAATCAATAATCATTTCCAATATTTATATTATAACAAAAATTGGAACTTCATTATTGAGATTATGTAGTGGAGTAAATTTTTATAAATCCCAACTTTTTTTCTCATTTTGTCTAAGTGTCGTTGATGTGTACAACATCACGATTCAAAATCCGGACTAGTAATATGAATGCTCTGACATTTGTAACCTTATTTGCCACATCAAATATTAAAAAAAAATCAAATAATAAATTTTCTAAAATAAAATAAATTTCTTAAAATAAATTAATTGTTAAATTAATTATTTAATATAATTATTTAATAAAAAAGTCCCACCAAATTTGGTGGGCCTTTTTAGTTTAAAAGTTTTTTTTTTTTTTTTTTGATTTTGACGTTTGGTGCTTAGATTTTTTTTGGTGCTAGGACTATAATTTATAGCTAATGGAGGGTTTAGGTTTGAATTTGGTGGGCTTTTTTTGTTAAAAGTCATAACCTGGAGAAGACTTTTAGTTCGACACAAACTCTTGATATTGAGTTAGTATTCCATTAGGAATAGGAGTCGTGTGTTTTTATATAGTAAAAACACGGGTGATAGAGTTTAATCTAATTAATCTTGAATTGCTTGCAACTGCTGCAAACATCTCTAATAAAGTCTTTGCATAGTCTTGGTCGTGGACGTAGATCACTTCGATCGAACCACGTAAAATATCTTTCTATTTTTCTTTGTTCTGCTTGTTACTTTCTACGTTTTTTGCTTTGTTATTTGGGTTAAATTCTCAACAAGTGGCATCAGTGGTTGCAGCAAAATTCGAAACTGAAAAGTTTGATGGATCAAACGACTTCAATCTATGGAAAGTGAAAGTGGAGGCTCTAATTTGTCAACAAGGCTGTCGTGAAGCTATCACGGAAGCAGGCATACAAGAAAATTGGGAGGCTGACAAACGAGCCACGGTAGAATGTAAAGCACACAGCATGATTCTCTTATCGCTTGCTGATAACGTAGTGAGAGAAGTAATTGACAAGAAGACAACAAGAGACTTATGGGATGCATTGGAAGAGAAATTTTCTATGCAGAATCTTACGGGAAAAATATTTCATAAATGTAAGATGTAAAAATTCAAACTTAAGGAAGGATGCTCAATGAGAGATCACTTGGATGCATTTAATAAATGGTCCTGGATGCTTAGGCTGCTGGAATTGCTGTTAGTGATGATGATAAGGTGCTGATTTTATCCTATCATTACCACCATCTTAGGAGAACTTTACATATACCATGCTCTATGGTAGGAATACGATTACTTTGTCAACTATCAAATGTGCTCTAATGCAAAAGGATATGGACAATATAAGCGTGAATGCAGGTGCTAAAAATCATGGGGTTGGCCTCATTGCAAGAGGAAATTATGTGGAAAAGGGGAACGATGGCAAGAACAAACCGAAGACAAAAGGTAAAAAAACTCATAAAAAACCTGAAGTGCTATTTTTGTCACCAGCTTGGACATATACGGAAAAATTGCCCTGAACGAAAACCAATTGCAAATGTCACCACCGAAATTGCAAAGGATGTTGATGAAGTGTCGGATACTGATGGAAAGTGTACACTGTTACTTCTGGGATCTCAAAAGATGATTGGATTTTTAGACACTGGAGCCTCATTCCACATGACTCCACATCGTAATTTTTTCTCGACTTATGAAAGTAAGAATGGGAAGGTTGAAGTGGGTAATGATTGGGAGCTAGAAATTTATGGTGAAGGTGTTATTAAATTCTATACAGAAGGCGTCGCTTCAGAATTTCAAGCATGGCATGTTCTATCACTAGGTAAAAATCTTATATCTTTTTGTACTCTTCAAACTCAAGGATATAAGTATTTTGGTGGAGATGATGGATATATTTATGTCAAAGGGGGGACAAAGTTATAATGAAGGCACATGTCTATCGAGGAATTGCTAGAATGAGCAACACTGGTGTTTGCAATAATTTGCTCTCTCTTTCTCACGTATTGGGAAAGAAAAAATCAGCTAGCTTTGGTACCGAAAAGCATACGAGTAAATGCATTGTCCAATATGTGCACTTGGATGTTTGGATACCATCTGCGACTCCGTGTCAAGGTGGAAGTCTTTATTTCTTAACATTGATCGATGATTTTTCAAGAAAGGTATGGATCTATTTCTTAAAAAGAAAAGCTGAAGTTTTTGATAAATTTAAGGAATGGAAAAATATGGTTGAAAAACAATTCGGTCAGATCGTAAAAGTACTTCGAACAGACAATGGTGGTGAATTTTTGTAGTCAGGAGTTCGAAATTTTATGTAAGAATGAAGGCATTATTAGACATCGTACTGTACTTGGTACACCACGACAGAATGGGGTGGATGAACGCATGAATAGAACCATGTTACAGCGTGGTAGATGTATGAGATTCCAAGCAAAACTTCTTACGCACTTTGGGCTGAAGCAGTTAACACTGCTGTTTATCTAGTCAATCAATCTTCTTCATCAGCATTGAATCAGAGAACTTCACAGGAGGTATGGTCCGAAAAACTTGCTAATTATTCTAATTTAAAAGTTTTTGGTTGTCATGTTTATTATCATGTCACGGAAGAGAAGATTGATCCAAAAGCAAAGAAGGGTATTTTTCTTGGTTATGCACTGATACGACACATGGACTTTGAGGTAATTTGGATCGTGGAGCCGTAGGTGTCTTCGACTTAGAACTGACCAGGTACGTGCAGCGACTCCATCCCCTTTACGAGGCCACGAGCCCGGGGGCACGGATACTGCCAGCCTGGTCCTCCTTAACAGGTCGTAAACGCCCAAAACCGAGGAGACCTATGGTCCCCACTCTGTACAGGTCGCTTTCAGTACCGAGCATCCAATGAAACCCTAAAATTTCCCCTATATAAAGACCTGTCCCAAATGTCCACATGATGACCAGGTTTCATTAGAGACACATAAGAGATTAAGGGTTTTACTCTCACTCTAGAAGTCGGACATTTCCCTCTCTAGATTCCAGAATCTCCACGAGACCCTCGGCTTCGTGGTGATCTTTTTCTACATCGGTTTTTCCAGGTTTAAAAGTTATAATTGCCTTTTCGGGTAACTTCTTTCATAAGTCTACATGACTTACCAGGTCCATCATTGTCAACCCTGATCATGAATCGAAAACCGCACCACTTGCTGGTCCCTCCTCGACCAGAAATGGCCGCCGCCGGAATAAAAATCGAAGATCTTTTACGCTCCTTTTGGGGAGCAGGATAATAATTGCATGACGACTACATGTCCCCAGATACATGCACATGGGAAAGCACATGACAATGATGTGAGTCATTCCTCTAGCTCTTCTAGAGGAAATATGCGTACCGCAACCAACGCGCGCCCTTCTCACAGCCCAATGCGTTGGCTCCACGGCCTGCTCCATTGCCCAGGCGCGCTCGGAATACCATCGGATATACTCGCATATTAATGAACGCGATGTCTTGAACTATTCCGCTTTTTGTGTATACCAAGAAAATGGCACCCACATGATATCCACTATGATATCGTTCTAGTTTTTGTTGTTTTTCTTTAGGTCCTGAACAACCTGGTACCTTCAAGAAGATTCTTGGAACAATACGGCCCATGTATTTTCCTCAAAGCGGCCATACTTACTCTTCGTATAGGTGATGTCTCTTGCTTTAAGCTAAACTTAAAAAGTACCCTGCTGTACTTCAACTCTCGAGTTGCAAGAATCATTAAGAAGTTCTGAAAACTTCATCCTCATTATGTAAGTAGAACTGTTGTTCGACAACAGAATGAGCAAGGGTCGGGACCCCACAGTGCTCGGGTAGAATCCCGCTCAACTTCAGTTTTCTCATTGAACCACGTTTCGAGAAATCAAGTCATACTACAGTTGACCGAACTAATATTATCAATTTGTCCAACAGAAAAGCACATCAATTTGGAGAGGAGTAGCGATTTTTTTTTCCTCACTGGATTACATTCCTTGCCATTTAAGCAAGCTAAATAAAGAACAAGAGATTATATTTACAGTACAATAAAATCCCTAAATGCGTTTTAGACGCTATCATCAATTATTAACCTAAAAATCAAAGTTCAACAATACTTTGTTGAGTCTGACAGTTTAAGTGAGGCTAGCCTACAGGCCCTACACACATCGATCAATCGACTAACAATGGCAATTTTTCCATCATCGATATGTAGAAAGTTCTATTTCAGAAGCATTGATTTGAATGAATTAATTAGAGGAATATATTATAATGGTAGTTAAGGTCTCAAGTCTCTACAATTTCACCATGCCGAGTTATAGACTTATAAAGCATCCTGACTTGTGTGCTTGTTGAAAAGTATCCTGAGTTGTACTTGATTTGTAGACTTGTTTAGAGCATTGTGGACTTGAAGAGCACCCCGATTTGTAGGCTTGTTGAAGATAATCCCGAATTTTATCCTTTTTTCAAGAAAATCCCGATTTGTAAACTTTTTGAAGATAATCCCAACCTCTGAATTTTTTACGGATAATCCCAATTTGTAGCCTTCATGAATATAATCCCGACTAGTAGCCTTTTTGAAGAGCATTCCAAATTGTAGCTTTATTGAATGGAATCCCGATTGTAGCCTTGTTGAAGATAATCCCGACTTGTATCCTTTTTGAAGATATTCCCCAGTTGTAGTCTTTTTAATGATAACCCCAACTTATAAGCTTGTTGACAATAATACTGACGTGTGGTCTAGTTGAAGATCATCCCGTAGCCTTGTGGACAATCATCCCGCCTTATAGGCTTGTTCAAGTTCATCCCGAGTTGTAACTTGTTACTTTAGCGCTTCCTGTCAAGTTATAGTCTTATTTAGAATGCTCACATGCTTTTTTTTTCTTCTTTTTTAGAATTTGAGGTGTTTAGCAATAACATCTTCAACAATTGGAAGAAAACAACAATGTCATACTGTATACTGATTTTTATTACCGTAACTTATTTATATATATATATTATTATGAATTTTTCAATATCTAATCGTGTATTCTTATGCATAATAATTCCACCAAACAGACAGGTCAATGCCTATATGAACAATCTTTTCATTTATTATAATTGTAGATTTTATGTCGAATCCAAAATCCGACACGTGATTTTTTATTAACGAATTAAAATTTGACACATGAATTTTTACATTTATTATATTTTAAAAGTTGTTACTAATCAAATTACAACACAATTTTTTCCCAAACATCCTAAATAAACTTTTATTCCTTATCAAAATTCTACTATATTCTACTACTTGTGTATCATATATATACATGCAGTTTTGGTCAATTAATTTTATTAAAAAAAAATCAAAGTTTTGACTAAAATATCTTTCATCTTGGTTAACACTCTCTTTCTTCTTCGTACATAATGTTTCTCTCTTTAGATCACCACCGCCAAAACCTCCATCATTTTTTTTCTCGATCAATCTCCCTAAGACACCTCATCGCCATCCACTCACCCAGGATAAACCACCTTTTTCATTAATTTTTAGTAACTAGTCAAGCGAATCGTCAATCCGGTTGATTTTGCTATCAATGCAACCAAATGGCGATGATGACCAATTAGAGTTCGTTCTCAAGCCTGCTAATTTTGATATATTAATGGCAAGATAGTAAAGACATGGCTATAGAATATTAAGTCGATCCGATCTTTCTTCTATTGTCAATCACAATATTTGTCGCAATTATCGAAATTCAAAATCATGCTGGTACTTTAGATCAATTGATGCTGGCGGTTTCCCCTCCCAACCCTTGCTGAAGAAGGTATTCGTCGACGACGATGACAACGAATCATAACCTCGATGTTGGAGAAGCTTTTGAGAGGTTTTAGATAAGGTGCGATTGTCGATCTGAGTGGAGGTGGAAGAGTTTGAAGTGGTGAATGAGTGGTCGGTGTCAGGATTAATTTTTGCCAATGGTGGATTAGATTTAGTTTAGAACATATGTTTTGAAATTTGAGCGGGAAGAGAGCAGTAGCACATCAATTATTAAAAATATAGTTAGGAGAGGTTAAAATAGGAAAAAATGTTATATTATACTGAAATGAAATGTATTATAATACAAGATTCATAGTCCAAAACTACATGTATTGTGATATGGAGGGAGTATTTTTCTATTCACAGCTCATCCTAAATAAAACGGGCATATATATATGTATATATAAATACATCACATGTTATACTAGAGTTAAATTTCATAGTTAAATTTTTTTAATTTTTATTAATGTTAATTATATTTGATTTAACATGATTTAAAAAAAAATTCTAACTTATGTATAATATAACATTCTTAAATATATGAAAATAATAAAATAATTATATATCATCTATTTAATTATATATACTATTCTAAATTCTATAAGATTATAATTATTAAAATAATATAATATAATATAAAATTAAATAATAATTAACTTTTTATATATTTCTATATAAAATCTATTAATATTATATTTTTTTCTTTTTTTGGTAATATTCAAATATAAATAAATGTTATAATACAAATTATTATAACATAATAATTTATACAATTAATTTATTAGATTTTATACAGAAATATATAAAAAAATTAATTATTATTTAATTTTATATTATATTATATTATTTTTAAAAGATATAGATTTTCCGTACAAAAGATGAGTCCCACTTACGTGTATTTTTAAATTCATTGAACTTTAAAAAATTAATCCTTTTATTTATTTATTTATTTTTAAATACTCATTGAACAATAAGCTTAAATCGATGGGAAGCTTAAAAATGCTCTAATTTTAAAATGGCGATTTTTCATAATTAATGATAATACTCTTTCCGTAAAAAAAAATAGATGCAAAATTTTTAATATAAATTACAGATAAAAATTTACATCTATTTTGAAACGGAGATAGTAATTAGTTACATTCAGATTCAGATAATACAGGTATTGAAACGAAACGAATTCGAACGAAAAATAAAAGTAAAAATTGTAGTGGCATCATTATGGGCTGGTCCGTTGGGCTTGTATGATTCGTTAACAAACCGATTCATATGACTCGGACCATAAATTAGCAAATCCCTAACCGGTCCATCCGGTAAAACCGGTCAAATCTAACCCTAACCGGTTCATCATGCCAAATCTAAACCCTATCCCCCGCTCGCTCTCCTTGTAAACCAAACCAGACTCACAGAGGCGATCGAAAAAGAACCCAAAACCAAAGTAAACAAATTTCTCCTTCCCTCCCTCCTTCAAATTTATTATTATTATTTTCTTCTCTGCTCTGATAATCAAGTTATTACTTTTTCTGATTATTAATTTTTTGTTCAATCTCGATTTTTATGAATTTTTGTGTCTCTTGTTGGCCATGAAGTTTTAATTTATAGATTTAATCAAAAGATTGTATTTTTATTTTTTTTCTTATTGTTTGTATATGTTATTGCTCTCAATTTCAAGCTTTCTGCTCATAATGAATCTTCTTTTCCAGCTTTTGTTGAATAATTTTTGTTTCGTAATTATTATGCGTTGTGATGGTGTTTGGATAGCTCATATTCCTTGAGTTTGAGACAAAATACATTGTTGCCTGATTGCAGTGTGTAATGTGTTTATTTATTGCTTGTAAATGCTAAGGTTGCTGACATGTCTTCTGAGATGGAACCTGTACCTTTGACGACACATAAACGTGACCCGGCATGGAAGCATTGTGAGATGTTCAAATCGGAAGATAGAGTACTCCTAAAGTGTCTCTACTGTTTGAAAATTTTTAAGGGGGGTGGGATTCATAGGATTAAGGGACATTTAGCTTGTCAGAAGGGTAATGCAGCTACTTGTTTGAAGGTACCTGCGGATGTCCGTCTTGAAATGCAGCGAAGTTTACATAATTCAAGTGGTTCTTCAGGAAAGAAGAGGAAGAAAGAAGTGATGCCAGAGGAAAGTGAAAAGGGTAACCCAATCTCGAGTGAAAATTATTCGTTCGATGCTAATCTGTATGATGTTAATACTAGTCTACACTTAGTTGGAAATCCTCTTACGCCCGAGTCTCACTCAACTTTAGCTTTAGTAGGTGACCAAGGTGGAGATAGGAGAAAGAGAGGTAAAGGGAAAGGTGCCAATGCTTCGGATATTCTAGTCATTGGGCAGGCCGAAAGGAAGGTAAATGAACATTTGCATATGACGATTGGACGCTTTTTGTACGATATTGGAGCACCTTTAGATGCTGTGAACTCAGTCTATTTTCAGCAAATGGTGGAAGCAATTGTTTCAGCAGGATCAGGAGCTCTGTTACCTTCACATCATGATCTTCGTAATACAACACTGAAGAATTCGATCGAAGAAGCCAAGGACAATATTCACAAAATTATGGGCACATGGAGTAAGACAGGTTGTTCTGTCCTTTTGGATCAATGGACCATGGAGATGGGTAGAACTTTGCTAAGTGTTTTAGTATATTGCCCCGAGGGAACTGTGTTCTTGAAATCTGTCGACGATGCGTCGACTGTTATCAGTAATTCTGAAGCTCTCTATGAATTACTTAGGCAGGTGGTGGAAGAAGTTGGAGAGGCGAATGTGCTGCAGGTGATTACCTATGGTGACGAACAATTTATGACTGCCGGTAGAAGGTTGGCTGATTCTTTCCCTAGTCTGTATTGGAGTCCTTGTGCAGCTCATAGTGTTGACATGATGCTTGACGATTTTGCGAAAATCGAGTGGATAAATGCGGTGATTGAACAAGCTAAATCTATTACAAGGTATGTCTACAACAATGCTGTGGTCCTAAACATGTTGAGAAGGTTCAATTTTGGTAATGACATTATAGAACCAGGATTAACTCGAGTTGCCTCAAGCTTTTCAACTCTGAAAAGGATGATTAATCTAAAACACAATTTGCAGTCGATGGTCACTTCTCAGGAATGGGTGGACTGCCCTTATTCAAAGCAAATTGGGGGACTTGAAATGCTTGATATAGTAAGCAATCAGTCATTTTGGTCCTCATGCGACCTAATTGTTCGTTTGACGAATCCTTTGTTGAGTGTTTCAAGAATAGTCAGGAGTATGAAGAGGCCTTCAATAGGATATGTATATGCATCAATGTATAAGGCAAAGGAAGTGATTAAGAAAGAGTTGGTTAAGAGGGAGGATTACATGCCATACTGGAACTTGATAGATCGTTGGTGGGAACAACAATGGCAAAATCCTATTCATGCTGCAGGTTTCTACCTGAATCCCAAGTTCTTTTACAGTATTGAAAGAGACATGCCTAGCGAGATAGTTTCAGGAATGTATGATTGCATTGAGAGGCTGGTTCCTGACACCAATGTCCAAGATAAAATCATCAAGGAGATAAGCTCGTACAAGAGTGCTGCTGGAGATTTTGGTAGGAAGATGGCAATCAGAGCTAAAGACACACTACTTCCTGGTAAGGCAACCATTTTTCCTTTACTTTTTTTCGTTTTTTCTTTTTTTCCCGTTGAAAGATTACTTTGTGATAAACATGATTACAATCATCACATGAAAAAGCTACCAATCAGAGACATTGGATCATTACCCTGCCATCCATATTGAATATGGACGTCTTTCTTGTTCGACAACTTAAGTTTGTAGAACTATTCCTCACTGCAGATTTTCTGAGAGAACCTTTTGATTTCTTACATTGACTGTTTCTTCAATTGTACTTTTTTGCTCAGCATGGATTTTATATATAGTTGCATTTATTTAGTCTATCAAGTTGAACACAACTCAATTCATTTATTTTTCATGTGTCACAGCTGAGTGGTGGTCAACGTATGGAGGAAGTTGCCCCAATTTGGCACGTTTGGCAATCCGTATTCTTAGTCAAACTTGTTGCTCAACAGTGTATAGGCAGAATCAGATTCCTTTGGGACAAATTCATACCACTAGCAACTGCCTGGAGCGTCAGAGGATTAAGGACATTGTCTTTGTTCAAAACAATTTGCGTCTGAGACAGTGGTAAGTTGAGAGAAAACTCTAAATTGCATACCGAATGGGATTTCAAATTTTGGAATTTGAGAGAAGCTGATCATTTTTGCTTGTTTTTTTTTTTTTTTTTTTTTTTTTCAGGATGGATAAGAACAGAGAAGAGAATTCAGTTGACCTACTATCGTATGACTGCATTAGTCTTGTGGAAGATTGGGTAATTTGCAAGGAGGATAACGAGAATTCGGATTGGACGACACTTGAACCGCCGCCCCATGTGAACCCAACACCATTAGGACCACCAAATGATGAATTTGAAGAAGACTTGGATTCAGGTGATTTTGATGTTGTGTTTTTATCACACACAATTTGTCAACAAACGACTATTTGGAGTAATGATTTTGCTCTTTGTTCATTTGCAGTATTTGATGATGCGGAGATCTTTAATAGAGCAAAAGACGAAAATGTTTGCTAAAGGTAGCATAGAATGAGAGCAGTTAGAATAGAAGTCAGCAGTCTAGCATTAGCAATGTGTTTTCTTGATCGACGAGACCTGTCTCGGGGAATTACTTTTAGTAGCTCTGGGTTATGAATACATGGAAGTTAAGGCATCTTATTTTGTAAGTTGCAAGTTTCTTTTTGTTAAGAGCGAAAATGGGGATGCTCATGAACTTGCCCATTTCCTAAACTCGACACTTTTCAGGTGTTTAAGAGTCCTGGGATGGCATATCTACATTATGTCTTGTTGTTCTGAATGATTTATGAACCTAATGAAATCCTTAACATGATTTATGTCGAGATGTTCTACAAATTTCAGACATTCCTATATATAGAACAGAGCAAAATGCCTTGGGCCACGAGCGTGTACACTCTTGTGGGCTTTTGTGTTAATGACTCCTAACTATGCTAATTATATCTTTGTTTGGTTTTCTTTTTTATGTTTCCATGTATATACTAGAGTAAAAAAAAAAAAGCTCTATTCGAGGAGAAGATAGACTATGTTGGCCTATTTAGGGGAACGACCATCTAAATCTACACATATCTATCCCAATTATCTTGTTTCACTTACTGTCATAATATGTGCCTAGTATTACCTTTACTTTTTGTGAAACTAACCTGTTTTTTTTTAAATTTTTTTTTTATCTTTGATTCATGAGCAACATAAAAAAGTAGGGAAGGATCGTAAAGTCTTCGTCAAGTTCCAACGAGTAAATCGAGGAAAAAAGTGGATCTATGTTGGTAATAGGGGTGGGTCGACCGTTAGACAATCAAGACGGCCATTTAAGCCTCCAAATTTTTGAAGTTATACATCCAAATTTTAGAGATAATATTTTTAGAAAAAAAAATATATGTAAAGTTATATTAAAAAAAATATTAAGGATCAATTTCTAATTTATAAACAAATAAAGGGCTCATTTTTAATTTCGTCAAAATTTTAAAGCGTTATTTTAATATATTCTAAAACAACAAAAGGCCCATTTTTAGACATCAAATAATATAACAATCCTATTTTTTTTATTAAAGTAGAGGCCAATTAATTAAAAAATCATTAATTAATTGTTTATATTGGTAAACCTAAAATGTATTTTAAAATATAATGATCAATCAAATATCGGTGGTAAAGAATTATTTTCTATATTAATAGTTTTAAGAGAATTCATAAAAAACGTAAATTATACTCCAATTAAAACAATTTAGTGCTTTAACAATTCATATAACTATTGCATCTGCTAAAGAAGTTTTTTATAATTAAAATTAATAAAATCTTATTTAAATCACAAAAAAGATTAAAAAGACTATTAGCTATTTTATCAATTGAAAAATAGCTGATAGATGAAATTAATTATAATATTTTAATTTTGCATCACAAAAAGTTCGAAAAAAAATAATTTTTGGATCTTTTCTATTATAAACTTCAAAAAGAAGGACTATTAGCTATTTTATTAATTGAAAAAAATGACTTTTTTTTTTAAGTTTATATGTTACTAAATAATTAATTTTATTTTTAGTTTTTGAATCTTTACTAATTTCAACCAAATAATTGGTGAACGATATAAAATTTTATCAAAATTGTTGATAAAATCTCATATTTTATATTCGCCTAGAGCCTTAAAATTGATTGAGCCGCCTTAATCGGTAACAACTTCGAATTTGAAGTTGGCGGAATTAGATCCTGTCATCTAAAGCTTCGCGATAGGCACGTGTTGTACCTCCATGTTTTGTTTATTGCTTCTGAGATTCATAGGAGTTTATTTTTTATGCTAATGTTAAGAAAAATAATCACACCATGAATAATAGGTTATCTATATAATATACAAAGGGAAGCTTATAAACTTTGCCACATATAATATTTAGTTAAATAATTTCATTAATAAATTTTGTTTTTATTTCTAGAAAAGTAAATTCTACAACAATTAAAAATTAAACATGTATTTTATAAAATCAAAAAAGAAAACCATAAAATCTACTAATTAAAAAAGGAAAAAAAAAACCAATGATTCTTAATTAATTTTCTTCTTTTTAATAAATATTTAATTATCCAAAATTTAAAAATAGTCCAACAACTATTCTATTCTAGATACTCCATCCAGTTCACTTCAAGTGTCTCGTAGTAAAATTTGTTTTTCTTCATTTCAAGTGTCGTTTTTCGAAATCCTTTGAGCTATTTTCTTACAATATCATCCTTGCATTTCTTTCAATTAATATTCTATTTTGAATAAAACATGTATGATTTCTGAATAATAAATTATGAACATACAAGTAATTTTTCCTATCATTAATTATTTTCTTAAAATTCGCAACGTTCATTATGATAGAAGTGGACCGAAGGGAGTAGTATAAACCACACGTACATACCATTTAATGATTGCCAATTTATCATGATTACATTAAAAATAATAAAGTGTAAAAAATTTGGAGTAAAACTTCCTCCACAAATTTTACTTTTCTTTCTAAAAGACATTTTGTTCCAGTTAATTTTTTTTTTCATTTTAAAAATTCATGATAAAAATATTAAACTATAAGTGGAGAGAAAATTACAGGTAAATATTATAAAAAAAGAAAAAGTAGAAAACATAATTAGACAAAATTATTTTTCCCCATATTCTATAACTTTTATTCCTACTTAAGAGTTTTTTTTCTTTTCTTTTTTTTTTTTTTTTATTATTATTATTATTATTATTATTATTATTATTATTATTATTATCCAGTTTTGCAGCCATTTAAGCATTTATGGTTATTCTTTTGTTGGATATTTTAAATATGAAGTTTTATTGAATATTTCCTAAATATAAAAGGCAATATATATGTTGATATGAAGGTTTCGAACTTAACTTTTGCTACTCTCGCGCTTCAATTTGCGGGTTAAGTATGTTTATAGGTGTTGTCTTTTCATCAAAATAAGAACCAATCAGATAAATTTCAAGACCTATTGAAATCAGCTCCAAGTTTCTATCTTTTTTAGTCTCCACAAGTTAGCACTACCAAAAATTAGAAATTATACCACGCTTGAGAAACTGTGGTAGAAAGCAGAAAAAACGTGGTGTAAAGATAATACCATGCTTTTTTGGGCTACCACCACACAAAAAAAGCGTGGAGATTGCAAGCGTCCCGGAAGGTTTACGCCACGTTTTTTTTCTTCCCTATCGCCACACTTCAAAAAAGCGTAGATATAAGCGCGGAGTTGACCACGCTTATTTAGCCGTGGAAATTCTCCACGCTTATTTAAGGGTGGACAATTTTTTAATGTTGTTTGTCTCCACGCTTATTTAACCGTGAAGTTTTCTACGCTTATTTAAGTGTGGAAACATTTTTAATGTTCTATGTCTACGCTTATTTAACAGTGAAGAATTTATATATCATTGTCAGCATAATGAAAATCGATTTACGCTACCTGCAATTATTTTTCACGATTTACATAAATCATATTCTCATACTATGATATTTTTATGAAGATTGAATGGCTAAATAAACATCAATTAAATAAAATGCTAATAATACGCATTATCTTGGGATTAATCCTCCAAAATACAACTGAATTCTAAATATATGACAATAAATATACTGATAGAAGAATTTTTCAGCTCAAAAATCACGAGATTACAAAATATAATTTTAAGCTGCATTCATTATTTTTCTGATTAGTCCTTGGCCAAATCGTCTAGTGCGATGTTATTCCCATGATTTTCCTGCAAATATTGAAAAATAATTTTTCGCAATTCTAAATTTATATAAAAGAAAACCTCAACAAAACAGATAAGTGATCATGTAAAACAACAGATTAAGTTGCCTCACAAGTCATCTATTAAAAAAGAAATCAATAAATAGAATCACTTACATATATATCAGTTCAATATTTGACGTTATGAATGAACTGAAAGATTAATCCAACAAATCATACCATGAAAATTCTTTACCAAGTAGATGGAAAATTAGAAATATTGAAAACAACGTTATGCCAATCGCCAACTAACATCATAGCAATGCATGATTGCTATTTCCATCAACTACACCATAACACTATTTACAATACACGACAAATTTTATGTGTGAAAATGTACAGCTTCTATTCAGGAGCTTTACCAGAATCATTATCTTTTCATTTACTTCACTATCTATCATTTAATACATATACTATTAATTAATTACTTATATTAATAGCTTAAGAGAAGTTACCTCAAATTCATTATCATAGTCGTCTTCCGAGGAACGCAATGTGCTATTAGCATCCCTTGCTGTCGCTGGACTGAGCATAGCCTCCACTTCTCCCATATCAATATTAAATTTTCTCTCGGCAAGAACCGCCTTCATTACATTCTTCATTGTTGACATGTCTCTATACTTTTTCACGAGCTGATAGAAATTGTAGTTTTTAATGCCAACTCTTTACTTGATTTAGCAGTCATGTCAGGCTATAGACGAACACAAGAATTGACCTCCATTTCACTTAGCTACATTAGAATAAACAAAAATATTTAATGAGTAAACAAATAATCCCAACAAAATTAATCAATTACTAAAATGATCACAATATAAAACATGTATACAGAGCTAAAAAATTTCACCGTAACAAAAATATGTTCTGACCTAATAAAAATAATCATATAAGGTATCGTCAAAATCAGATTCTTCCTCTAACTAAGCAGCAGAATTTTTCGAAGGAATTTCATCAACCGATTGCTCTATGTCTGAAGCAAAGAATAAAACTTATTAGCCTCTTCGTTAGGCCCTTCATTAACATCTCTGAATATATCATGTAAAAACCCTTCAATATTGTCTTCAGCATCATATCCAAGAGTGTCGTCATCTTCCTCTAAGTTAACTATAAACTCCTCACTGTGGTTCACCCATATTATGTACTCTTTAAGAAAACTATAATGAATTAGATGGTTGAATACTACACTCCTAATTTCCCAATAACGATTGGCACATTTTTCACAAGGAAACAATATTTCAAGTCCTTGAGGTCTGCCATGGATATAGGCAAAATCTAGGAAGGATTTAATACTTTTTATGAATGTTGAACTATATCTAAGATGTTCCAACCATCCCTTATCATTAATCATTATGTTATGGGCTGAAAAGAGAAAAAATACATGTTCAAAATATATTTAATGGCAGTAGTTCACAGGAAATTACATGATGCTTTAGGTTTATTAAGAGATTTTGATGTATTTTAGGATTCTTAAGCTAGCAAATACAGTTCACATTGAACTTGACAAGATAAATTATTAAATTTCTTTCATATATCTTATTTTCATGGAAAAAATTATTAATTAGGAGTACTCTTCCTTCTCCTTAATACAAAAGCAAGACAATTAAAGTGGTATTGCTTTTGCTTCGAGATGCTAAATCAAGTTGATAGTTTCACAATTAAAAAAAAAAACTCAAAATTAAAGAATATCGTAAATTACCTTTTCCAGGCACGTAAAAAAAGAGCTACAACTTGTACTTGACGAAAATATTAGACGACGAAATGAGCACAATGAATTAGAGACGCTAAAATATTAAATGAGAAGATTATGAAACTATCCCCCTTCTGCAATAACCTGGAGATTATGCCGTCAACAACTGTGTTGTTAGATTAACTATAAAACAGTAACATAAAATTCAGGGATAAGGAATGTCCTAAAAGAAAATCTAGGACTTTGCTATATCTACTAAAGAGGGAGCAAAAACAATGTTTCCTGATTTTTTTCCTTTGAATATAATATATAATCGAACCTGATCAAGATAACACTTAGCAAATTAAAAACAACACAACCTACATTCATAATGTTTCTCATTAAAGAGAAGCTGCTATACTAAACATCATATTGTAAACTAGCTTGTAATACTTATATTGTAATCAAATCCCAAAAATATCAAATTACCCTGCTTTGAGAAAACAAGAAAGATAAAATATTTCGATTGGCTAAATTCAGATAGAATTCAACTTAGAACCCTCTGGTAAATAAAACTACTGTGGCCAACAGTTCACGTGATACTCCAGAGTGATAGCATATGATCAGACAGTTTAAAAAAGTTTTAACATTTGATAGATAACAAGCATATTGATTGATATGCATATTGATACTCCAGAGTGATAGCATATGATCAGACCGTTTCATCCACGCAAAAAAAAATCCTCAAGGACAATTCAAAGCACAATACTAAGCTAAGATCAATGTATAGCACCAAGCTGTCAAAAAAGAGTGGTTGGACTGATGAAATAAACTATTTTTATGCTTTTACTATGGCTAAGATCAATATATTTTCCCGCTCAACATGACAAAGTTTTTCATAAGTCTGTCTTTAATACGGCTACGCTTGTAAAAGCGTGGTATAAAATGGATTAAGCCGCGCTTTTAATGTTGTAGCTTTAAAAATCATTTCTACTGTTTGAAAAGCATGGCAATAGCTTGTCTATGGCTACGTTTTAAAAAGGGTGGAAAATTTATTTCCACACTTTTAACAGCGTGGTGGTTGTCAATCTTTCACCATACTTTTTTAGGCATAGAGAAACGTACCTTGATAAAATCCCCAATAAATAGTGTAGGTGTCCACCGTATTGAATGTCGAACCAAATTCAGATCCGATAGTAAGATGAGATGTTTTTTCCTAGTAATTACTTTAGAGAGAATGAGATAACTTTTTCTCTTATTTTTTTTTTATATTTGTACGTGTAGTATATTTCAAGTAGGGGTGTCCATGGTTACGGTTCAAACTGAAAAACCAAACCGAACTCACGATCTGGTTCAGTTTAGTCTGGTTTTAAAAAAAAAATTTATATTTTGGTTTGAACCGAACCGAACTGTTTTAATAATAATTTAGTTTGGTTTAAAATATTTTAGTTTGGTTCAAACCGATTAAAACCGAAAAAACTGAAAATAAGCCATTGAATTTTCTAGCCTATGGCCCATTAATTAATCCATAGTTAGGTTTAGGTGTTTTTATAATCTGTATTTTGTTGAAGTGAGGTTAATTTTTTTCTTCCGGTTTTAAGAATATATATTTGAGTTTATTATGATATGAAATTTATAAATATAATACGTTCATTTATAATATTTGTTTTGCTTCTTTGAAAGTATAGGTTGCGGTGCATTCAAATGAAGTTGTGGTTTTATTATGCTTTTAATTTTTTTTATAAAGACGAGATAATATTTTATTTTGTAAGCTACTTATTTATTTGAATGTTAGTTTCACTTTTTATTATCGGATGTTAAATGCATATTATTTAGATATTTTTCTACGTTCCATTTATACAAATTATTGATTCTTTATGTTAAAATTTAGTTTGAACCGAATTAAACCGTTTTATATTAATTTGGTTTGGTTTAAAACTAGAAAACAGTTCGGTTTAGTTTGAAAAATCTCAAACCGTTTTGAATATGGTTCAGTTTGGTTTGGTATCCAAATCGGACCAAACCGAACCATGGACAACTCTAATTTCAAGTTTCTACCTATTCGCAATAAAGGCAGTTATGCCTTTTATAGCTATATATATACATATGTACACGTGAAGAGACACATCTCTTCATATTATTTGAAATTTAATTAATTAAATTAAATTTAAATAATCAATTTATTAGGACTGGACTTTGATATAAAATGGGCTCATATGGATTCATTCCAACATTAGGAAACAAATTATATATGGGTATCCGATACGATTATCTATCCAATGTATACACATATTATCTATCAAGGTAACCGACCTGATTATTTCACCACATGTTCCTATCCTATTATCATGTATCCAACCCAATTATCTGTAGCAACTACCCATTATTCTGCCTGTAATGCCAATATTCTACCTGTAATGGTCAAGGTTTTCAAAAATACTACCCAGTGCGAGTTTAAGTATTTAGAAAAATTCAATGGATCTCGCGATTAGTCACTTATTTTAGGTATTTTATCTGCTATCCATCGGGTTTTTTATAGACATCAGAATAAAGTTTTTTTTTAAAAAAAAAAAATCATTAAATTTTAATATTTAGTTAAAGTTTTTATGATTTTTATTTCATGTTAATTTTTTAATTATAATATAAATTTATATTTTTATAAAAAATGTAAACTTTAAACGGGCAAAGAATACCTGTCGAAAATCCCATACCCCATAAAATCGGGGTAAGGATTCCATCTTTTTACCCGATCGGTTATCTGCAATAATATAATACCTAATTATGATCCCGATTTAAGTTCTAATTTTCCAAAATAAATGGGTGTTCGACCTATTATTATCCTTGTTTACAAACTTTCTTATTTGAATTTTCCCATATTTTGTTAAACTATTTTATTATATGTAAAGTAACATTTGTCACATGTTCAAAATGAAATCAGAATGTTAGAAATTTGCTCAACCACGAATCACACCAATATCCAACAATAATTCTAAATTTGGTTTAGATGATAAGGAATATTGCATATTTTTCCCAATTCTTAAAAAAATTATCTTAGTAATTATAAAATATGTTATAATCATTTTGTAAAATATCCATCTAATTTAATAGGCATATGTGTAACGCACAGGTATAATTAATTAGAAATTACTAATCATTGGATTCGTCCGTTGGACGATTTTATTATATGTTATACCCAATTATTTATTAACTAGACGTAAAATATTATCATTCATGCATTCATATCATATCTTCTAATAAGACGCATGATTAGATTAAAATGAAATCGTAACATGTTATGAATTGTTATAGCTTGATATTGAAAATAAAATAGATGTGAGGAATGAAATTTAATTTACTAAACTTGAAAATATATATGATTAAATGATAAAAATATGAGAATATTTTTAGATTTAGTATTGTTTTTACACACTTCGGTGAAAATTGCTCTCTTAAAATAATAATATAATTAATTCTTTTGACTTGTCAAAGATTGTTGCTAGAAACAAATAAAATATACATACCTATAAATAGAAAGAAGAGAGGAGTGAGAGGGAGAACAAAACTTAAAAATAATAAAAGAAAAAAAAAAGAAAAATGGTAGGAAAAAAGAGAAGAGAGGGAGAAGAGAAGAAGAAAGAAAAAAAAAGATCATAGTCTTGATTAAAGATTTATAGGAAAAAAGAAGATAAAAGCTCATTTAATTTAATTGTTGTTTAATTATGGGTAAGAATCTCTTTAATTTTCAGTATATATGTATTTTTTCTGAATTATGATCTTTGAGTCTTTGAATTGTCATGTTCTTGTATTTAATTAAGTAATAGAATCAATTATAAGGTTATATGTTGTAGAATTGAAGTAGATGAGCTATTTTGAAAAATTTAGATTTTATGTTGTATGTTGTATTCTATGTAATTTTCAACACATATTTCTTAAGTCTTAATATTTGTATTTTATATGTGTAGAAAGCTGTGTGTATCTAGTTTAATTTGGTTCAAACGGTTTATGAATTGGACTTCTAGAGCTTGAGTTATGTTTGTCGGCCCTGTTAAACTCATCCATATGGTATTTATTATATATGTATGGAAAGTTTTGTATGTATATTTAATCATGCTTCAGACAGTTTTTCAATTGGTGTTTTGTAGCTTGACTTATGGAGTTTTGAATGTGGGTATGTCATGCTGCGTAGAACTAGCAAGTTCCGTGAATTTGAAAAATCATAGTAATTCCAATTAATGGAATTAGACCACATGGAATATACCCTTAGACAGATAAGAAAGTCTTTTTTAATATCTAAAATTAGTTTATTAATTGGTTGTTGTGTGAATAAATGAGAATTATTTTGAGTAAAGATACTCACCCTGAAATTTCAGATTGTGTAAGTGTGTTGTAAAACTTGTTTTGATGTGTTTCCAAATGAGAATTGTGTGCATTCAACATGACATTTAAGTTGCATTTCATGCTTTTATGACATCTCATAAAGATGTATGGGAATCGATATGGATTAAGAGAAGTTGTTATAACGTCTCTAACTACTTTAGGTAATGTAGTTCGGGTTGGAAAGCGTGTGTAGGCGATCGAGTAGTAGCGTGCGAGTTTTTCGACATAGGAGTTGCGTCGTGGAGAATGTAAGTATTGACTACAAAATATACTAATATAACGGTTTACTAATAAACCGTAGGCCCTCGGTTGGTACTTATATATATTATATAAATGTGTTTGAAAAACTGATTTTGATATAAATTATTAGTGTCAATACTTGACTCATGGGGTGGTTTTATGAGAATTGAGTAGGTCCTTAGCTGGTACTTATAAATATATAAACATATATATTTAAATATTTTGGGAATAATACATTCGGAAAATTGGTTTGATAAAATCTCTGTTGTTGATTAGTGAATATCTATATTTCAAAATTGGTTTGAAATATAGATTGTGAGTTGGTATGGGGTAGTTGGTGCAAGAATTGTTTATTAGGAAATTGAGTTTGAGATTGTGATTTGGTTTTCAGGCGCATGTGTAGGTTATGGCCATAGACCGAGTATATGACACCATCTATTTTTGTGTCCTGTCCTATCTATCATTGAGGCTAGAGTGACTTCGTCGTCTTTGTAATTGAGGGCAGACGACTTATTGCGTAACGGAGACTGTGGTTAGGTCGAGGGTTTTGCTTTGTGCAACTTGAGCCAAAAGATGCGGTTACTCGTCATTACGATTGTACCTAGACACACTAGGTACCACGTGCCGACCGACCGACAGGGTTAAATGTCGGAGTTTTCATTGGATTGGGTAAGAGTGTCGGTTTGTTGTGTGTTCTGGGCATTCTGTATGCCTAGTTGTTTTTGATTTTGTGAGTGTCGGGTTAGAGGATTTTTGTAAGAGTGTTTTGGTTGTTTGGATCTTTATTGATTTGTGTTTTGGTTTTGAGAAACCTTTAAAGTTTCATGGGTTCATTTGAGTGTCGGGATGTTGGGTTTTGGAAAAATATATATAAATATATTCATATTGTTTTGGGAAGTAATCAAGTTTGTGAAACCTCTAATTGATTTTGAAAGTTCTTTGGATGTATAATTTATTGGTCTATATTTATATTATTATATTTTATATTTGGTACTTACTGAGTGTGTTGTCACTCATCCAAATACTACTTACTTTTCCTTACAGTGCATAGTTTAACCGACTTGAGGAAGCGCGTGAAGATTTCGATTTTCTTTTATTATATAGTCTTTTATTATTTCTCGATTAGATGTAAATTCAATGTTTGTAGAGTTGAATTGTAAAAATATAAAGACTTGTTAAGTTATTCATTAAATTACACAATAATTTAATACTTGTGAGTTCATAAATAGTAATTAGACTGCTCTTAAACTCGCTTGAGAAGGGTCGTGACAAAGGTGGTATCAGAGCGGGATTTTGAGTAACCTTGGGATTATATAACGTAAGAATAGGAAACCACATGGAGTATACGATTCTATATTGTTCATCGGAATTTTGATTCCTTTGAAATTTATTTTATCTCTTTTTTTTATAAATCATCTTCGTTCTCTATTATCAATTAAACGGTTTGTTGGAAGTTTGAAGTTAGACAGGAGTTCGACAAACAAGGAGATCTGAAGCGGTAAACCTCGTTGTACGAGATAGAGCTACATTGGATGATAATTGGATGATGAGATGGGAGGATCGGATTGAGATAAAAGAATGACTATGGACTAATTTTATAAATATATATAAAGTCTTGGATCCAAGCAAATGATTTTTATAGTTATCAACTCGTGAGTCGATTTGGAAAAAAAAATTATTCTCTAAATTTGTTTTGATAGAAATTTATTAGTTTGATTTGGTTTTGAAACTACGAGTTGATATAGTCCATGAGTCGCTCTCGAATCACAATCTGATCAAAGGATCAGTGGAAGTTGTTGTTATTTGTTTCGATGTCGTCAAGGTTTGCATTGATGGAGCATCAACTATATCCATAATTGACGTGTTATTATAGGATCGTGATATTGGAGTATGAGTTGAACCTGGAACGAAAACGGGTTAATAAAACTCTACAAGATTAACACTCAAGTCCCCATTTGGTCTTTCGTGAGGAGTAAGAGTTGAACACACAGTTAATATAAATGATAAAATTTTGAGACCAAGAATATCGTACCTGAACTTGGGATACCGATATATTTTATTTTCTAAGGTTAGATACTTCATCATGCATATACATTAGTGTCGAGTGAAAATGGTATGAAATTGTTACATTAATAATGCTTGTTGTACTTAAAGGCATATACTGACTTTGACTTTCGTGTGAACTTAAAATGATTGTTTGCTTCATAATATTATATTTTTGCTTAAAAAACTTATCTTGTATGGTGGGATAATGATCATGTGCAATTGTGATTGAACTGCAGAACTTGGTGTCAGAAGAAAATCTAAGTTAGAGTCGTTTCTTGCCCTACTCATTGTGTGAACTCATTTAGTCATGTATGGATAATTTAATTATGAAATTAAGATATACTAGACTTACTTGTTGTACTCAAATTACAAGGAATTATGTTATAGTGAGTTCATATTAGGATTTAAGTTCGTCTATTAGAATTGAGTTTTGACTTTGGTATTGACATGTTTTTGGAAATTTATTACATTGATTTCTCTTGTAATTTGCTTAATTACTAGATGTTGATCAATTAAAATATCTTTTGATGTGTGAAATTTTGTTAGATGATTGAAAATTCAATTAATAAATAGTCACTTTTGAAGGTGATTGGATAAATTTAAAAATTGAATTAGCTAAGCAACATGGTGATTAGAAAATGGAATTGTTTATATTTAAAAAGTGTATGGGGAATGAGAAAACTTTTGTTCTCGACCAGTTTGGAAGTGTTTTTAGAAAGTAATGGATATGAGGCGTGTTATAAGTATGCAGTAAAAGATATTGTATGGTGTACATTGTATAGTGGTTTAGAAATCTGTTTCTTTTTCTAAAAGAAATTTTATCATTGCTTGTTATTTTGGTGTGTGTATATATACGTATATACATATTAATGAGAAAATGGTAGATATTTTGGTTAATATTTGGAATGTTATTATGGCTTTAATGATGCAAACTCGTAGATTTAATCGATGATAGTTGGTTGTGAATGGTAACTTTTGATGCTTGATGTTATGATAAGTGTATAATACTTTAAATGAATTTAAAGAATTGGGATTCAAGTGTAGTCAAAGGTGAAATTTATTTATATGCTGAATTTATATAGCAAATAGAAATAGTTTCTATACTTAAATTTGATTGGGATTAAGATGTGTAATTATCTAAAACTTTATCTTTAAGGTGTCATTTGATGAATTGAGCTATTATTTCGAGTATTTTAAGTTCTATTTTGTATAATTGTATCGGTGGATTACTTGTAGTATAACCCAGAATTTAGATTTTAAAATATTTTATTGATTGTATGAAATTATTGAAATTATTTTTTATTCAATGATTTCGAATAGAGTAATTATTTTCGTAATTCTGTATTGATTTTGGATCTTTGTTGGTGTGTGTTTTGCTTTTGAGAAACCTTTAAACTTTCATGGGTTCATTTGAGTGTCGGGATGTTGGGTTTTGGAAAAATATATCTAAATATAATCACATTGTTTTGGGAGGAAACCGAGTTTGAAAAAACCTCTAATTGATTTTGAAATTTTTTTTGAGTTATAATTCATTAGTCTATCTTTATATTATTATCTTTTTATTTGGTATTTTCTGAATGCGTTGTCACTCCAAATACTACTTATTTTTTCTTGCAGTGTATAGTTTAAGTGACTCGAGGAAGTGCGTGAAGTCTTCGATTTTCTTTTGTTATATAATCTTTTATTATTTCTCGATAAGATGTAAACTCTATGTTAGTAGAGTTGAATTGTAAAAATATAAAGACTTCTTAAGTTATTCATTAAATTACACAATAATTTATTAACTTTATGAGTTCATAAATAATAATTAGGCTAATCTTAATCTCGCTTGTGGAGGTTAAAACGCCGGTCACGGCAAGAATGGATTTCGGGTCATTATATTATACATACTAATAATTCGATTATATATTAAAAAGTTTATGCTAATAAAATATATATAAGTTTATAATATATATATTTAAATGAGTTGTGATAAATAAAAATTAATATACTTGCATTATGCTTAGTTTGAAATACTTGAAATTATAATTCAGCTTATAATAATATGAAATTTATTTTAATATTTGAGATAAATATAATAAAAAAT
>NW_027266681.1:0-67655 GCF_046630445.1 Rutidosis leptorrhynchoides
AAGGAATCTGGAAATGTTTTCATTGTCCTAGTTGGATGATCTTACTTCTTAGGAATAATTGTATTACTTGGTGAAATCGGGTGAAAAATGTTTAGTTGACCTGGTTCACAGATTCATGTGGTCATGATTGATCCGTGAGCCAAATATGTTAAAGCTATTTTTCTTTGATTCATCTGGACATTGATTTTTGGTCTTTGATAACTGCAGACTTGTAGTTGTTTTACAAGACAAAACATACATATATGACTCAAATAGTCTTGCAATATTGGATACAATTGATACAGTGCCAAATTCAAAAGTTCTGGTAATATTTTTTCTTTTGTGCTTCTATTAGTATTGCAGCTTGTCTTTCTTGATCGAGCAATCTTTTGATGAACATTAACACTTATGGGCAAGAATTCAAGCAATGGACACCGTACTGAACTCTGCTGACGGTGGAGAAAGCGATGGTGCCTTTGGGGCTGCCCATATTTTAATAAGGTTTTGATGATGAGTATTGTTTATTGGAGTGGAAGATGATAGTGTGTTTATATAGGGATCGATGATGTGCTTGGAGTAAACTAGGCTCAATCTGTTTTGGAATGAAGGAGACGAGAGGGAGAGAAGATTAGAAATTCATTTTTTCTTTTTTCAAGTTCGGCTTGGTTTAAGTTTCGGTTCGATTATAACCAGGATATCTTAAACCAGAATAACAAAGTCTATGTGCAACTTTTTTATACGTAAGTGACACGTGTCACTCTATGATTGGCTGTAAGTGCCAACTCGGCCAAAATTAACGTCCGTTAGGGTCGAAGGTCCAAAGAGTTTAAAAAGCCGTAAACGTTTAGACCAAAGCGTGAAATTTATGTTGAAAGGACGAACAGTTCAGAAATGTTTCAAACATGGACCAAACGGTTACTTTTTCCCATATCTTTATGATGCTCCCAAACCGACAACTCATTTTCTCTCTGCTCAGCCATAGATCTAGCAAGATTTATCACACTACTAACCTTAACACCATATCTCCTCTCTAATGTCCACTTCCAATAAACATAAGAATTGATATATCTATCATATGAAAGAGCAAATACCTTAATATAATCATATTTAGTCTCCATTTCGATAGGTCCTCCAAAGATCGATAAACCTAGGGCTCTGGATACCACTAATGGCAGCACCTATACTCTCAACCAGGAGAGAACACAAACACAGAATCCGAAAAATAGAGCAAGAAAAACTAGCAAAAATACTAAAAACAAAGCTTAAAACTTGAAACAGAATCAATATTGGTCATTCATGGTTTTTAATTTCATTTCAATGATGTAAACTAATCTAAGGAAAGGATTTAAGCGTTTTTGATCCTAAGAACTAATTTAAGTGATGATTGATTTAGGTTTTCTCAAGAACAAAACTACTAATATAAGGTAAAAGGTAAAAACAAAAAAAATGGAGCGTTTTGATTTCATTGCATAATTTCGGCTCAAAGTATCTCAGTTACAAGAGAGCTTATATACTACTCTCTAATAAACCCTACTGACTTTGAAAGAAATTATAGTTGGTATTTCTTTTTGCTATCAAAAAAAGCAAAAAGTATGAAAATGACATCTACACTAACTGCCAAACTTGCATAACAAATTTTCCTTGCTCTCCACTTCTTCTAGTATTTTACCATCTTAAAGACAGATAAAATAGTAAAATGTAAATGCCATATCAATAAAAACAAATGAACTTCTTCTTTCTTTATTTTTTCAGAATTCCAAATTTAATGAAGTGTTGAACAATAGGTTGACTTTTGATTCAACTTGAACAATGGCAAATGTAGTTTGTAGACATCTTCATAGTACTGAAATACACTTGTAGACTGAAAAATAAACTCACTTCTTCAACGGGTAATGAAAACTAGCACCTGGTTTTGACAAAAGGCTAAAAATAGTGAAATTTGCTGCACTTTTCATTCTTATGGGCTAGAATCATTTGTAAACCATCTTAAAATCTCACAAACACCTAATGTGAACTTTCTGAATGAACACCTTCAATAGAAACTGGCCTGAATTGATTTTGACACTTTCAGATATCATTTTGTTGCAAAAATCCATCCCAACACACATTTTTATTCATTACTATTTAGAATTAAAAATGGACTTCATAAATGGATTCAATGACTCATTTCCAAGATAAATGAACACTTAAAGCAACCTTAACCATATCACTATTGTATTTTAGATGGATTTCCATAAAAGAGTACAAAAAGGCTTATAATTTGAATTGTAGGTTGATTTTTCGATTCAGCTTCAAACATGGCAATGTCTTCTTGTAAAAATATTCACTACAATACTAATGACTTGTTTCAATGCTCACATCTTCACTTGAATGATTAAAACTGAAGCTTGAAACTAAAATGAAGAAAATAGCTAAAACAAGCTACCATAAGCTTCAAAACAATTTCTGTGAGCTCTCATCGTCCAACCACCATACAAATATCTTCCAAGGACTCAATGTGAGCTTTTCCAATGAAAAATGAGCTATAACAGAAAATCTCAAATTGCAGCAGTCACATATGAACAATCGACAACTTCAACAACAAGTTTATTCTAGAGTAGTTAAACGATAAAATTGATTTCAAAATTAGACTGAAAGTATCATTTTCAAGCAAAATGAAGCTTTGAATTGTCTTAATCCATCAAGAAACGAAAGAGATAGAAGATACCCAAATTTACAATGGAATCCTAACGAATTGGGGCTTTTTATTCTGACGAATTGCAGGTCAAATTGATGCTTCAGTATTGTTGACGACATTATCACGAGCATTTCTAGCTATGGCCCGAGTCCCGCCGATGACCGTAGCTCCGGCAAGCATCTTTTGTTTAATTCCAACTGTGTCTCCAACCTTTGAACCAGTTACAGCGAAGTCCCTCACTTTAAATTAATGTGCAATTTCATCCAATCTAATAAAACCACTTGTTTTTCCATCAGAGATCATTATTTCACCTCCAACCCATCCTTGTCCACTTCTAATACTCCACCATCATCAATTTTCTTCAAAAAAGCTTCAACAAGGGTTTTTACACCCATTTTAATTAACACAAATTTGCATAGGCTGTGTTTCTTCTTTTACAAGGTTTGTTTCATCTCGACTTTTTTTGTTTTCTTCTCTTGCAAACAGATGGGATTTTCAATCATGTTTAGCAAATTAAGCTTCATGAAACAAGTTCTTCCAACAATAATTAAGAGGAACGAAGAGTTTTAAGAGGATGGTTAATTGGAGTGGTTAGAATTGGGTTAGTTTAAAATTTTATTTTATTACAATTTATATTATTTCCTTATTAGAACATTTTAATAATGTTTATTTTTTTGAAAGGTTAATTAGTATTTATTGTGTGCAAATCATCATTTTTTTATATAGCATATGTTTTACTTTTAGTTAATATGCATTTGTTAAATGGTGCTAAGTACACTCCATTTATTATGTTTCCTAGTATTTAATAAGTATTCCGCTTAACTCACTTTTGCGTCATTTGTTATTAAAAATGAATAAATTAAAATTCACTAAGTTTGTCGTTCTGCGTACAAATGAACTATCTCTCCTTCAAACTCAGTCCTATTTAGATCACTCATCTCTCCCTCTTTTTCATTATGGGGAAGAAAATAAAAAAGAAAACAAAAAGAAAAAAGAAAACGAAAAAGAAAACGAAAAGAAAAAAAAGAACGAAAAGAAAGAAATCTATTATCCTCAAAGTCTTACAACATAAAAGCTTCGTTCTCATTTTTAATTCGATTATCTTTTGATGCATCTGCCTTGGTTCTCTCACGAGAGCCTTCTTTTCAACCTTGAAGCTTCAATTTTTTCCCTTCATCTGAGGAGGAGAGAGAGTAAGTACGTATAAATTCTGAGTTTTAAAACTTGGACCAATTAAACAAAAAAAAAAAAAAAAAAACTAGGTCTAATAATGACAAACACCAAGTTATATGAGTGTAACGTGAAGAGTGGTGTCGATCAGAGACATCCATGAGAGACATACATATCACAAAGTTCTTATGAAGATTTTTGTTGCTAAACAACAACAAAAAAACAACCTTAATTCTATCGAGTGAAGTCGGCTATATGAATCCTCACGTTTAGGTCCAAGAGTAATGTGTAGATCACATGTCATGTCATAAATCATATAATATAATATCGTATATAAAATACGTTAATAAAATGCATATAATAAATCATTGGTATATAATATAAAGACATACGACCTTTTCCTATAAATAATTTTTCTATCCTATAGTAGAGAAAGATATATCCTACAAAATAGTTTTTCTAATCCTATGACACTATTTATAAGAAATCATCTACGTTGATACTACGACGCCACTCTCCTCTCTCGGCTATTAAGTTTTCTGAAATATCTAACTTTTTTAAATCCTTTGTAACTATCCTCTCCTAGAGTCTAGGTCTCCCTCTCCCTCTCATCTATGTTCCTATGTCTATGTACTCACCTTTTTCGAATATGAGCTTCTCTAAGTCTACGTCTGATCACATGTCCAAACCATGCACCTAAATCTACCATCTCTTATCGTCTATAGGTGCAATTTTTAATTCGCTCCTTATAGTCTCATTTCAGACTTTATTTCTTAAAATGAATCCACTCGTCCATCTCAACTTCTGCATTTGTGCCATTTTATTCTTGTGCTCTTGTTTATTTATCGGCCAACATAATTCTCTCCCATTTTTGTTGCTAAACATGTGATGGAATTTTCTACAATGTTCTATGCCCCTTGACAATGAACACTCCATATCCGTGAACACTAAATATCCATAAACAATGAGAGAGGGCAGCAAAAGGGCCCCTTTTATTTTGATTGCAAGTTGCTTAACCGATTGAAATTCTAGAACCTATTTTTCCGATTATGAAGCTGAATCCAAACTATCAGACTGAAATAAAGAGGCTCAGAAAAATTCAAAAAAGATATACTCAATTCGAATTACATAATAGCTAGATCCCGGACCGGTGAATCATGTCCAAATAGAAATAGTGACCCCACTAATGTAGAAATGGAACAGTCACCTTTCTTAACATATAATTCTCTAGATCCACATTTCATATCTAAATCTACTTTTTATTTTTTTTATTTTTTTGGATTTATAGATTCAATTAATAAAAATGTTATTTTTTTTTCAATTAACACAAAAATAAAATAAGAAAATAATGAATCATATTTTATCCATCACTTCATAATAAAGTTATAGTGGTTGACTTTTCACTAGGATTTCTTAATTATTTATATTTTTTATTTACAATTTTATCCTTTTCATACTAACTACATCTATATTAGGATAGTCATAGATTATGGAAATTTATTATTTTCAGCCCCTCATTGCTGCTTTCTGATGATTTTAAAAATTATTGAAGAAGTGGGAAGGAAAATGGGATTAAAGTTTTGTTAATATATACATATATATATATATTTAAGTTAGAAAGTTTAAGAATTTGAGTCTCAATGTTCATGGATTTGTTATAATTAAGTGAATTCAACACATGGAAATTACCGCCATGATACATACATAAATGAATTATTTTAAGATTTAAAGCTCTACACAGAACCGATATGATTGCTATTATTAGTGCATCAGAAATTGGAAGTACATTATCAAGGGAAAAAATAATAGCGCATCGTATCTGAGAGAAGAGAGAGAAAACAAAAAGAAGTTAAAGTAGCCCTACCGCCGGCCATCATAGTCGGCGGTGAGGTGCCTTACTTTAATTTTTATGTTTTTAGCATTTTAGGCTTAATTCCTCCCGATTTATCATATTATTTTGTCGATTTTCATTTTTCTTCATGTCAAATTTTTTCCGTATCATCTCTTCATTGGTAGATCAAGCCGGAGGAGGACTTCATCTTGAAAAAGGCAGCAGATGGCTTCTCATGAAGTATCCAGGTCCCCACAAGCTCCAGACACGCCAGTTTTAAAGTAGATCTACTTTGGCGTCGTATAAGGTGTTTTGGGACGGCTTTACCAAGGTTGATCTTGTCGTAGATCGCATTGAGATGGTGGATCGACTAGAAAGAAGACTAGTAGTTGATAAATCTAAATCTAAGGGAATGATTTTATGTAATTTTAGTTTCTATTTCGTTATCCGGCTTTCTTCCGGGTATATGCACCTTTCTTCTTGCGAAGATTTAATCTTCAATCAAGATTTTTTGTATTTCAATCTGACACAACATATTGATTTGGATCTGAGCTCTTGCGATTATCGAAAAATCTGCAATCCAATGATCCAAATCAATTTGTTTAAGTACTTTAACAATTTGAATCAATGAAATCGGGTCAATTTCATTAAAAAAGAAAAGAAATTGGAAGTATGGTAAATGATTTTACTCCCACTATTCCAACCAAGGCAACGACGATTGAATCTGCAGAGAGAGAGAGAGAGTCGGTGCCGGAGATAGAGAAACAACGAGGAGAAGTGGAATCACTTGAAAGAGATCTGCGAAGAGGGGAGAGAGATCAGCCTAGATAAGGAGACAACAGAGGGAAAGATCCCAGAGCACGGAGGCGGCCAAGAGCAGATCTAGAGATGTGCTAACTAGTTGAGTGATTGAGAAGATCTGCTAGAGGAAAGAACATTACGGTGAGGGCAACTAACGGAGCCACGACAACAACATCCGGCAGAAAGGAGCAATGAGGGCGACGAGACACGGCAACATGACTAGAAGAATGAGCGCCGACTAAACTGAAGGAGGAGAAGAAACCCACGCCATAACAACCCATCCACTCGCATCCCACAAGCCAAAACAGAACTACAGTCTCCGAAAAACTGCTAGTTCGACACCAAACCAGAGAACAGATATGAAATCGAGCACAACAAACCAAAGGACGAAAAAGAAGCCAAAGGGGAGAAGAGAGAGAGATAAAGAAAATGGGAAGGAGAGGAAAATGGAGAGAAAGAGAGCCTCCCCTCCGTCGGAAGAGGAGGCGGTGGCGAGAGAGGCAAAAAGACAAGAAAGGTTTTTTTTACATTGGGAGCATTTTTCTTAATGTGGAAGTTTGTCACATTTAAGTATACAATCCCATACTTAATAATAAACTCAAAGAGTAGAAGATTATATACCGTAGTTATTTGATAGATCATGAATTCGATTTTAGTGATAGTTATCACATAACACATGAAGTTTACTTTTACTAATTGGTTATTCCTATCATCTCTTTGTATCACCTTCTTTGTCATGTGTATCAACTAAACTATTTTGTGGATAAAATGATTTGTGATGGACTTTAATGTTACAATTTGAATGAAAGATACAAGAGACTTATGATTGATGAATACAGTGACTACACCTTGAAGACAAAACATAAGAGTAATTTTTTTGAAGAACCACATAATAGAAAATTTTCATTTCTCAATGATGTTAAATGTATGCAATCAGTGAAGCACATATGAAACAATCAAAATCAGTGCTAGATATCCCATTTATAAAACCAATTTCATCTACCTCATGAAACCATATTGAAATCATACTACATAATTTGGATGTTACATGACAACTAGATAATGCTAATATTAGGGTTATCTCACCTCTACTTCATTGTCACGCCCATTATGCATTCTCTCGCTTCCTCTTAATTAGCTTCCTCTTGCATAACATGCTCAAGTGAAACAAGGCTTTCCACCATGACCTTTGCAGAGAAAGTCTTTGGCATCAAATTGTTCAGTTTCTCAAGAGATTCTATCTTTCCGCCCTCTATGTCATACCAACAAAGCTGTTGACGCAGCTCAGGGTGTTGTTGCAGACAAAGTTTCATCAGTAACCAATCTCCGTTCCTGGAATACGCTATCGGAGACTGAAATGTGCCTTCTTTTAGTTCAAATGAAAAGAGCTTTGTCCAAGACTCCTTTACACCATATTCCTTCATCACCCATTTATCTACACGTCCGCGATAGTAAATTCCGACACAAAGACAACCTCCTAGCATTTAAAAATAGAGATCGATTTCGCTTGAAATCATAGAATCATGCAGTGGCACTTCTTCAAGCTTCTCCGTAGATAAATCAAAACTCACAATCATTTTAGCTTCCCTTCCAGGAACAAAGAAATGAATTTTTCCAGAAATAAAGCCAAGGGAGAGTATTGTCAAGGAGTGAGAACAAATTTCGCTTACCTCTCTCCAAACATTTTCTTTCAGACTGTAAATAGCGAAGTGGAAGCCCAACATTTGGTTAATTTGTCGAAGGAGCGATCGACCCAAACGACCTTGTAGCCATCGTTGGGTGCATCACAACCAAGTCCGGCAACATAAAAGGAAAATTTGAGCACCGAACACATTTTTGAATAAAATTTTCGTGTAAATAACAACAGTGAAAAATTGAGTTTTGTATAAAAAGAGAAAATTTTCATTTTTCCCATACCAAACAGGCCCTGAAAGTTTTGTCCAGAAATCAGTTTACTCATCTAATAGACATGTTAACAATTTCAAGAAGCCACCACTCATAGAGACCATATTTCAACTATATACAGAAAAATTTCAAATCAATGCTTTTGTTTATCAAAGTCAATTTTTTTGCCACCTACCATTCTCTGTTCATTCAGTCAATACTTCACATTTCATGGTCAAAAGCTACTCTCAACTTAACCATTTTGTTGTCCGACACAATCCCGCCACGTCTTTTGTACAATTCAACTAGGAGCCGTACAACATGAAAATAAATAAATCAGTTTTTTCAAAAGCCTATGGAGGCAATACATGAAACTAGCTACTCTTAGACTTCATAAATGGCTCAATAATTCTGATAGAAATGCAGTATAAATAAGTTTTTATGCAACATAAAAAAAGAAATTCAATACACAATCAAGTTTAATTCCATATAGATTTATGAATTTCCCGAAAAAAAAAATCCAGTACCAAAAATTTTACTAAACAACAATTTCTAGTATTGAGACTAGATAATGGCCCTGAATTCAACCTTAAAAATTTCTAGTGAGACATAGACATCATTCGTCAGCTCTCTTGCCTTCTCAACAAAATGGCCATCTAGAACCGAAATATCAACACACTCCAAGTCTCTAGAGCTATCATGTTCCAATCTCAATTACCTAGAATTATGGTCAGATTCAATACTTATATGTTAGCAATCTAGGATTTGGATATTCCGAGTGTGTCACAAATTGATTATATTACATAAATTGTAACAGGTATACCTTTGACAAGTACAAAATATGTTTATGTATTTTCTAGATCAATAGGGAATAGATTTAGTTTATGTTAGTATAAATATATGACTTTGTATAAAGAATCATTGAGTCTAAATTGAATATGAATTAGTCTAGAGAACACTTAATGATCTACATTCTTTTGAAATAAGGCTACAACTCTTATTTGAATATGTTTATCGTGATTTAAATAAGCTAATTCAAATTGAGGAATAGAGTCCTAGAGGGACTCAAAATACGCTGACTACATTCCTGGAAACAATATTTATTAACACTTGTATACAGATTACAGACAACATATCATCAATAAAAACATTCGATCTATTCGATCAACACTCTTTCTGTGTTATTTACATTTTACAGTACTGTTTCTTCATAATCGATCTGCTTATTTTATTTAACGTTATACATCGCAGCTCTAAATAATGGCAACAATTTATTATACTTGCTTATATACACCTATGCCATTTATTAGTTTCCTGTTGTTGGTACTCTAATTTAGAGCTTCTCGCTGAAAACCTCACTTTTTTTTTTTTTTTTTTTTTTGATTTCATGGTCCGTTTATTTCCTAGAATAATCTTTTCACAAATGTCAAACCAACAATTTTGAACAATTCCTAATGAGAGTCAGATAACTTAACTCATAATTTTGAATCATTATACCTTTCTAAGTACTTATTTTGTAATTAAAACAGTTTCTACTAGTCATCGACCTTCTCAATAACCAGAGTTTGGTGTTCTAAAATCCGATATGTCATCCCCAGAAGTCATCGTCGGCAAAGGGATCTGGTGATAAAGTTGATGTCATCACTATTATACTCGCCATCACTGATCCATCCATAGTAAGCCCTGCATTGTCTTGGAGGAGAAGTTTCAGTCTGCCCTCTCTCAGAAACCCTCACACTCAATAGATAGGCGTTTTTTATGATGGCCAACCTCACTTGTTATGGTGTTGTTACGTCCCACACTTGAGGGCGTGATTTAAGTAGTTTTTCTCGGCGCCTCGACTTTTGTAATGAGAGCACAAATACTCTCATAATAAAGAAAAAAAACATATCGTCTCCATGTCTTTTCCGCCGCATCAATCGCAATTGCTCTCCTAATATTGTTCGCACTATATTTTTTGGGACAACATCTGGACTACCGTATTTGCCCAGCATATGGTTCCCTTCAGCGACCTGCACATTACAAGAGAATAATTTGATCAGATTAACTGGACCATAAAATGGATTTTCAATAATATTTTTTATCAAAACATAAATTCTCTGCCTTAAGAATTAAATCAAAACTCTAACCCTCTAATTTTCCATTAAACTCTAACTCACTAATTTTTATATGTCTGTATTCAAAATCGAGACTTAAGATATATGTTTTCATATATTGTTATTACTGTACTTTTTTTCTCTTTTAAATCTTATAAATAAAACAAACATACAATTATTTAATAATAAAGTCAAAGATTAGAAGATTTATACCGTATTTATTTGGTAGATCGTGAATTCGATAATAGTGATACTTATCACATAACACATAAAGCTTACTTTTACTAATTGATTCTTCCCATCTTCTCTTTGTATCATCTTCTTTGTCATGTGTATCAACTAAATTATTTTGTGGAGAAAATTATTTGTAATGAACTTTGATATTACAACTGAAAGATACAAGAGACTTATGGTTGATGAATACAATGACTACACCTTAACGACAATATATAAGAGTATTTATAGTGTTGTCTTTTGATAATTAGGGTTTCTTTTATATATATGTTTTTTTGGTTTACAATTTTATCCTTTTGATATCACTTTTTTTGTCAGTCTCATTTCTAGTTAATTATAAAAGTAATTGAGATTATGGGAGAAATGGATTTCGGGCAGAAGTATAAAAGATGGATCTTCTCGCATAGTTCTTCTTCATCCTTGGCAATTCTGATTAATGGGTTTTCAACAGATATTTTCTCCACTCAATGGGTTTTTTTCTCCTCTCATCAAAGGGGTTCCAGACTTGTAGATCCCCTATATTCCTTTCTATTCTTAATCGCAGCTGAAGGATTGTTATATACAATTCAATTTTCGAACTATTACAGAAGGGGCAGAAGTTTAGGAATGGACTTTCGGGGATCAAGTGCTCTTTCCCTGCTTCATTTGCTGATGTTTCCACTCTATTTGTACTCGTATTGGTGGAAAATATGATTAGTCTGAAAACCATGCTTAAATGTTTCTTCATCGTTACCAGCCTGAAAATTAATTTCACTGTGTTCTTTTGTCGGTATTAATATTTCTGATGATTTTAGTCTTGAGCAGGGTAACTCTTTTGGTTGTGGTCGATGATGTAAGTGGGATTACTCGTTGGTGTTTTTCCCAATAAGTGTAAAACCTGGACCCTATTTTGAAAAAAGTAGATGATCGTCTTGCTACTTGGAAATGCAGAATGGTGCTGATAGGAGGAAGACTATCACTCATCAAATCAGTCTTACCTGACCTCCCCATTTACCATCTTTCCATTTTCCAGATCCCAAAATCAGGGGCTAAGTATAGGCTAACTTAAGTTTCAAAAGTAATTATTCTGGCATGGCATTTCGAATATAATTTTTTGTGCTGTAATTAAAATGGTCAAATGTTATCATCTCAAGGCTCAAGGGTGGTATGGGAATTGGTTCGTTAACAGATAAGAATAGAGCTTTTCTTTTTAAATGGGTATCGAGGTATCTTGATAATAAATTTGGTTATAATATAATTTAAATGAATGACCATATAAAATACGAAAATGAAGAACCAAAGGGGATATACTTAACGGTATATATGGTTATATTGTATACTTTATAATCTCGGATCATAAGAGGACAAAGCTAGGACAGAGAGGTGGGAAAGTAATTACTTTTTTTAGGTTAAAAGTAATTTATCTTGATTATGCTTAAAATTCAAAAGCATATAAAAAACATGTTAATGTCATAGTAGATTCGATGGATGTTTTTTTTGGTGAAAAAGCATTTTATTGAACTAGGAAATTATACAACCCTATGACAAAATTTTAGGACCTACAAACCTCTGTTACATCATCCCTATGTGTGTCCTCTTTTATAAGCCTAGAGTGAAAACCATTACTTTCTGCACATTCTGTATAATTCTCTCCACATTTATGAACATGCCAATATTCAATTTATCAAAGTCAGTTTTAGCCACCTACAAGTATCCGTTATTTGGTCAATACTACACATTTCATGGTCAAAATCTACATTCAGCCACATATCCATTTTGTTGCCAGACACAATCCCACCATGTCTTTTGAACAATTCAACTAGGAGCAGTACAACAGGGAAATTAAAACCAATTTTGCCAACAGCCTAATAAGTCAATACACGAAACCTACTCTTAGACTTCATAAATTTCTCAATAAGTAAGATAGAAAATGCAGTATAAACGTCTTTATAGAGCATAAAAAAAATCAATACACAATCCAGTTTAATTCCTCCAGTTTTATGAATTTCCCCAAAAAAATTCAGTACAAAAAAATTTATGAAACAACTAACAATTTCAAGCGAGGCAATTCAACCTCAAAGATTTTTGGAGAGAATTAGGCATCATTCATCAACTCTCTTGTCTATCAACAAAATGGCCATGTAGAACCGAAATACAGTTAAAACTTTATAAATTAATAATGTAGGATCGGAGAAATTTATTAATTTATCGATAAATTAATAATTATTAATTTAAAGAGTTTTTAACCGTTTCAATTTAATTCATATTTCCGTATAAATTAAGTAATTATGCTGTACATACCAAACAAAAAGGTAAATTAGTGTATGCCTCTTAGAATTACGTTGCAGCGAACTTTGAGACTCAATAGTTGTACTGTGTTCTTACTTGGTGGCAATGACTCCAAATAGACTTGAACTTTAAAGAAAAACAGACAACTATTGAATCATATTTCAATATAGTGTAATATATTTTTTTCAGTTTCTATGAATTATTAATTTATGATTTTCTTGAGACCAAAAATTATAAAAGGATCTCCCGAAAAATTATTATTTTATTATTTTATCGAATTTTTCAATTTTTTACATTGACCCAAATCGAGACCGGACAAATTTATTATTTTAGAAAATTTATTAATTTATCGAATATTAATTTAAAGAGTTTCTATTGTATCAACACCTACTCCCAAGTCACTAGAGCTATCATGTTCCAATGTCACTTAATTATCTCTAGGATTCTGGTCAGATTCAATGTTTACATCATGCTATCTCAACCATCGGATGCCATCTACTGTTCTTGACAATATCTCCTCAATATGAAACAGCTTTTTAATTGCCTCCCACCCAACTACTCTAGACTTAAAGTTTTTGGTTGTCTTCGTTATGCTTCTACGTTCGCCCAAAACTGGTCTAAATTTGATCCTAGAGTGAATACACTTAACGAACTAATTCAATCGAGAAATAGAGTCGTAGAAACATTATCTATAAAGACTCGAAATATGCTGACTGCCTTCCTAGAAACATTATCTATAAAGACTTGTATATAGAAAACATATCATCAATAAAAACATTAGATCAGATTAACTCGACCATAAATGGATTTTCATCATCGAATTAATAATTTATAAGATTTGAGAACATGTAAGTCTTCTTATCATCTTCTTTAAATAATTATTTTATAATTGTTATTTTAGTTATTTGTCATGATTTGGTACGTGAAGGTGTAACATGTTAATCTAAATACTGGAGAAAAAAAAATTACAATTGCTGAAAAAGTAAAGATATTTTAATTCTGGGTTATCATATTTGCCAGGCATATGGTTCCCTTCTACGACCTGCACATTATAAGAGACTAGTTTGATCAGATAAACTGGACCATAAATGGATTTTCAATAATTTTTTTTCATCAAAACATAAATTCTCTGCCTTAAGAACTAAAATCAAAACTCTAACCCTCAAATTTTCCATCAAACTCTAACTCACTAATTTTCTATGTCTGTATTCCAAATCGAGACTTAAGATATAAGTTTTCATATGTTGTTATTTCTGTACCTTTTTTCTCTTTTAAATCTAATAAATAAAAAACATACAATCCCATACTTAATAATAATGTCAAAGACTAGAAGATTCATACCGTAGTTATTTGGTAGATCTTGAATTCGATTTTAGTGATAGTTAGTGTTGGTTTGGTTCGTTTCACGATTGAAGCAATGAAGAAGAAAGAGGGACTGTTTTGAAGACTGTAGAAAATAGAAGGATCAAATTACAAAACTTCAGTTTTGCAGGGACTAAACCGTAAAAAACGCAGATAAGCTACTGCAGATCGGGATTAATGGCTAAGATTGAGGGAGTGGAGCTCAAGGAACTTATTTTACAGTTGTACAATGAAATATTAATAGAAATTATGTGATTGGCTATTGTAAAAAGGGAAAGTAAGATTTTTTTCCTATAAAAACTTGGTTGTAATCCGAAATTAAGGATATGAAAAATCTGGGCTTTTATTTCTTTCACCATGTAGACTCTCAAAGCTTTAAAGTTTTTTTTATTTCATGTTTTAGTTGTGAATAAATTCGAATTGTAGTAGTAGATAGCTTTGTTTTCATGTTTTAAATAAAAATCTCTTATTTTCTTCTTCAAATGGCCATATCACTACACCTTAATCATCTCAAAGTCTTCTTTTCGAGTTATTCAAACCCAGTTAACGTTTTTCATGTATAAAGTTTCTGTTTCGTTTCAAAATAGGGACTAAAATGCACAATTTAAAAGTTTTGTCTATGAACTTCATCTTCTTTAAAACCCTAGGGACTAAATTGTCAATTTCAGAAACCTTGCTTTGAAATCAATTTCTTCCTCTTGTTAGGAGGTTCCTCTTGAACACTTATTTTTCTTTAGTAGTTTAGTTTATTTTGAAGAATAAAAAATAGTGTAGGGCCAAAGATGCCAAAAATTAGTGTAGAGGAAAAGAAAATGAATGGTTAGACTTTGATCGATTTTTGAAAAATTTCGTTTGTTTTTGTTTTTATGGAATATTGATCCTTTAAATTAAGGGGGAGCATGAAGCTTCAATCCTTCAACGAAGGGGGAGCTGTTGGTTTGGTTCTTTTTGCGATTGAAGCATTGAAGAAGCATAAAAAATCGGACAAATGAAGAAAGAGGGGATGTTTTGAAGACTGCAGAAAATAGAAGGACCAAACTATAAAACTTCAATTTTGCAGAGACTAAACTATCAAAAATGCAGATAAGCTACTGCAAATCGGGATTAACGGCTGAGATTGAGGGAGTGGTGCCCAAGGAACTTACACCTATTAATTGAATAAAAATGTTAGAATTATGTGATTGACTCTTTGTAAAAGTGAAAGTGAGATTTTATCTATAAATAGAAGCTTGTAATAGGAAATGAAGATAATAAAAAAATTTGGGTTTTAAAAATCTTTCACAATGTAGATTGTTGGGTAAAAACATTTTTATTTTTCTGTTTTGGTAAGGAATAAATTCGGTTTGGTAGTAGTATAACTAGTTTAGCTCTTAGTTTTGTGTTTTAATCAAAAATCTCAACTTTCCTCTTTAAAGTAGCCATATCATAGCACCACAATCATCTCAAAGTCTCTGTTTTTGTTTCTACAAACCTAGAAATTGTATTTCGTGTGCAAAGGCTCTGCTTTTCGTGATAAACAGGGACCTAAATGCAACTTTTAGAACTTTTATGCATGAACATCATCTTCTTCATAAAATCAGAGACTTGTGTATAATTTTTGGAAATCTTACTGCGAAATCGATTTCTTCCTCTTGTTAGGGGATTTTGGTTTCTAAGGTTTCTTACAGAGGTATCCAGAGCTCTAGGTTTATCGGTCTTGAGACATGTAACGAAGATAAGCGATCAATATTCCATGAAATTCAAAATTTTCGTTTTTTAAAAAATGTTGAAAAAAGATTGAAAATTTATTTTTCTCTTATAGTTTAGTTTATTTTGAAGAAGAAAAGAATAGTGTAGGGCCAAAGATGCCAAAAATTAGTATAGAAGAAAAGAAAATGAATAGTTAAACTTTGATCGATTTTTTTGAAAAATTTCGTTTGTTTTGATTTAATGGAATATTGATGCTTTGAATTAAGGGGGAGCCTGAAGCTTCAATCTCTCAACGAAGGGGAAGCTGTTGGAGAGTTCATTTCGCGATTGAAGTCATTGAAGAAGCATAAAAAACGGACTGTTTTTTTAAGAAAGAGGAGCTGTTTTGAAGAGAAGAAGATTTCGAGGACCAAACTGAGAATCTGCAGTTTTGCAAGGAAAAAAGTGTTCAAAATGCAGGAAAACAGCTTGCAACTCGTCATGGACGGCTGAGAGTTAATGTGTGATGCCCAAGCAATATCCTAGAGCTAGAAATACACGTTGTTTGCTATTAGTTCCTTTAAAAAAGTGAGGATCAAGTCATTTTAGCTATAAAAATCATATCTTTAACTTGTAATACTTAGTTCTTGGTTCTAATAAAAAATTATTGATGCTTTCAAATCTGAAAAATGTAGATTAGTATTGTTTTAACGTTTTTATTTCTTGCTTTAGCTTTGAATAAATTTTTAGTGTGGTTAATCATGAGTTTATGTTAATTTTTGATGAAAAACTCATCCTTTATCATTTTTTAGGTTCCATGGCATTGCAATCTCTCCAGAACTTCAGTTTTTAGTTGTTGATAACCTATAAATCGTTTCGTGTCCAAAGCTCTCTGTTTTTCGCAACAAAACAGGGACCTAAATGCAACTTAAGAGTTTTGGGTATGAACTTCATCTTTTTCATAAAACTAGAGACCAAACAATATTTTTCGGAAACCTTGCTGCGAAATCGATTTCTTCCTCTTGTTAGGGGATTTCGGTTTCTAAGGTTTCTTATAGTTATCACATAACAGATAAAGTTTACTTTTACTAATTGATTCTTCCCACCATTGCTTTTTCATGTGTATCAAGTAAACTATTTTGTGGAGAAAATTATTTGTAATGGACTTTGATGTTACAATTTGAATGAAAGATACAAGAGACTTATGGTTGATGAATACAGTGAGTACACCTTGAAGACAATATATAAGAGTATTTATATTGTATTTTGATAATTAGGGTTTCTTATATTTATATATATATTTTTTTGGTTTATAATTTTATCCCTTTGATATTAAATTTTTTTGTCAGTCTCATTTCTAGTTAATTATAAAAATAATTGAGATTATGGAAGAAATGGATTTCGGGCAAAAATAATAAGATGGATCTTCTTGTGTAGTTCTTACTCATCCTTAGCAATTTTGATTAATGGCTTTTCAAGAGACATTTTCTCCACTCAATGAGGTTTTTTCTCCTCTCATCAAAAGGGTACCAGAATTGCCGATCCCCTATATTCCTTTCTATTCTTAGTCCCAGCTCAAGGATTGTTATATACAATTCAATTTTCTAACTATTACAAAAGGGGCAGAAGTTTAGGAATGGACATTCAGGGATAAGTGTGCTTCAGTTTGCTGATGTTTCTACTCTATTTGTACCCGTATAGGTGGAAAATATGGTCAGTCTGAAAACCATGCTTAAATGTTTCTTCATCGTTACTGGCCTGAAAATCAACTTCACTAAGTGTTCTTTTGTCTATACTAAAATTTCTGATGATCTTAGCCTTGAGCAGGGTAACTCTTTTAAATTTGGTGCTGTAAAAATACCGATGATGTAAGTGGGATTACTCGGTGTTTTGCCGAATATAATAAGTGTAAAACCTGGACCTTATTTTTAAAAGAGTAGATGACCATCGGGTACAGTACTTTTGTGAACAGTAAACAATGCTTCCCGAAAACTTTGTTTCCGGGTGTAGTAACTAAGCTTGGACCGGAAACAATGTTTCCGTTTTAAGATTAATTAACGATGAACCGTAAACAATGTTTCCGGTTTTAGGATTAATTAAGCATGAACCGTATTCAATGTTTACGGTTTTAGCTTCAACCGGATTCGACCCTTTCGTTTTAGCTTGGACCGTAAACAATGTTTCCGGTTTTAGCTTGGACCGTAAACAATGTTTCCGGTTTTAGGACTAATTAACGTGGTTTAAGCTTGAACCGGATTCAATGTTTCCGGTTTTAGCTTCAACCGGATTCAATGTTTCCGTTTTAAGCTTGGACCGTAAACATTGTTTCCGGTTTTAAGCTTGAACCGTAAACATTATTTCTGGTTTTAAGCTTGAACCGTAAACATTGTTTTCGGTTTTAAGCTTGAACCGTAAACATTGTTTCCGGTTTTAAGTTTGGACCGCAAATTTAATGTTTGACCGGAAAATTAAAATCCGGTTTTGCCTAAAGCCGGAAACCTCGCTCCCGGTCGAAAATAATTTCAGTGCCTATATAAACTCCGCACCCATATCTCACTTCCGCACCATTTCCTCATCTCTCATCAGTAGTTTAAAAATTATTTATTTCAATTTTATTTATAATAATTTTGAAATTTAAATTTCTTTTTAATAAATATGTCTTCCTATTTAAATTTATATTGGAGGAGTTCTATACAATTCGTGGAAGGCAAAGTCGTTGTGAATAGCGTTCCAGACGCAACGTATTTCATTGATGGTATTCTGAGTTTCGATGATTTTTCTCAAATAATATGCGATTATGTCGGGATCCGAAGAGAACAGGTAGAATTGAAGTTGATTTATGTATACGCTGTAGATAACGGTGAAAAACAATTTATCGTAGTAAATGATGATGCTACGCTATCATTGATGTACCAACTCCATTCTTGGAGTGGTGATTTGTTTATAAGGTACAATCAGATCCATAACTCTGACCGGACATCAAGATTCAATGCCGGAGGAGAGGGTAGTAGTAGACCTCGCGAGTCTTTACACCATTTCAGGGAGGAGACCGCTGTCGCTAGTCAGGGCGATGATGACGTCGAACCAATCGAGACTTACGCCGCGCCGCGGCACAGATCACTACTGCAGAGGCTCGGGAGTCGGGTTTTCGATAGCGCCAGACGACGCAAAGAGCAATCGCCAGAAGGACCTCCGCCTGTTGTACCTCCTCCTCCGGCTACCGCCGCTCGTCATTCCGTATCAGATTTTAGATTTGTACCCTCTCGTCCCGCTGGATCCTCTCGCGGGGGAGAGGGTAGTAGCAGAAATCGCGGTAGACGAGGAGACGCCTCATTGGACGAGGATTACATCGTCCCACCGGTAAGAGACTATCATGTGTTCAACAACAAGGATGGTCCTAATGAGGTAACAAATCGTCGCATTCCTGGTGCTCCAGAATTATATAATGGGGACCCTAATAATATAAAGCTTGGAATGCATTTCTCTAACAAGGAAGAGCTTAATGGTGCGATAGCGATCTGGTCGACGAGAATGGGAAGAGAATTTCGCACGACGAAGTCAGACAAGGTAACTTGGGCTGTAGAATGCGTTAATCGTCCGAACAAACGAACTAAGCAACCGTATGACGGTATTATATGCCAATGGAAGGCCCGGGCTTTGTTCAGGAGCGAATATCGCACATGGCAAATTACTGTCTGGTGTGACGGGCACAATTGCGAAGGTGCGGAGAACGACCGTGAAGACAGGAATATTTCGCAAGCTCACGTTGCTTACGTCATAATGGGAAAGATTCGCGAAAAACCAAATTACCCGATCAAGGCCATAGTTGAAGACTGTGAAGCTGCATTCGGCTGTAAAATCGGGAGGAAAAAAGCTTGGGACGGTAAGCGAGTGGCGATGAACCAGGTGTACGGAGACTGGGAGACAAATTTCCACCAACTTCCCGGCTACATGCGAGCTCTTCAAAATTGTCGCGACGGGACTAAAGTGCAGTGGAAATTCAAGAAGGAGGACGGGGATTGTGCATAGCAGGAGGAAGATTTTCAGGTACAAACATAACTTTACCGAGCATAATAGTAAGAATTTTACAAAAGTATACTGATTATTTTCATTTATTCAGGTACGCATTTTGGCATTTTGGCGCCACGAGACTCACTTTTGAACACAGCCACCCCGTAGTTACTGTCGACGCAACGCATCTTCGTGGGTCGTATAAGGGTAAGGCGATCGTAGCGGTCGTAAAGACTGCCAACGACAGAGTCGTGCCGATCGCATATGCGATCATAGACGAGGAGTCGAACCACAATTGGTATTGGTTCTTAAAGTATCTTAAACTTCACGTTCTACGAGATACGTTCACCTGCATCATCTCCGTTCACCTGCGTCTGGAATGTTATTCACGCTCCTGCAGCACCTCCGGCCCAAGATTTCTTTGAAGGCATCTTCTTGGGCAGGAATCCGCCCACGCAGCAGATGACCGAGCCTGTTGGTACAGATTTAGATATAAGTTTAGGAATCGGGTCGAGTTCTCGGGGCCTTTCGGGCACATCCACCAGCAGGGAGGTTAGTTTTGCCGGGTATTCAGGAGAGCACGGAGACGAATCATTCCATGGTTAGTGTATACTCGTCATGCTTTTAAGTTCCGACGTGTTCTTACTAATGTGTGCACGTTGAGAAGTCTAATCGTTTGCTTTTATCGTATTACTAGTTACACATCCTCACATTGGCGAACCCACTGTGGAAGACGTACCGTTACGGCGATCGGAGAGGCTAGGACGCGGTGAAATCCAAAAAAGCCCAAGTTGGTTGTACTATGGTCACAATTGAAATTAATTAGACAAATTTATATTGTAATGAAAATGTATCTATTGTATAACTTTATTTTATTTAAGTTTCGAATATTATTCATATCAAATTTCGAGTTGTACGCATAAATGTTCACGCCTTAAGAGTTCTAATTTTATTCATATCAAATTTCGAATATTATTCATATACATTTATTTTACAAATGTACACATTAATGGAGTAACATTATTTTCCAATAATAATGAAATTAATTATTCTATGTATCATAGTTCTAATCGTCGTCCTCCATTTCATCATCATCGTCCTTGTCGTCCTCATCATAATCGTCCTCATCATCATCGTCGTCGTCCTCCACATTGTAGTCAACATCTTCACTATCATCATCGTTGTGCTCATCATCAAGATGCGCGTTTCCGTGAAGACCATACGGGTCGTATAATATGTTCAACGGCAGTCTGTCCGCCGGTGTATGAGAGAACGTGCATTTTCTCCTGTCGTGGTCTCTTCCGTTGCAATTGCTACACCCTCGGGGTCTTCGACCTGTCATGTTCAGGTAGTCCCTCGCGCCACGCTGTCTTCTGTTTACTCTTCTTCGACCTGGACCGGTATGATGAACCATGCGAGTGTCGTCCGGTAGGAGCAAAAAATCTGATTCGGGCCAAGGATTTGGAAGAGGGGCGAACACACCACTAAACTGTTGTCTCCAACCAGCCCTCGTGTAGCAAGTATGGACAAGGTCGAGACGACAGACGTGGAGTTCCTTCGCGACTACCATTGCATGAGAACAAGGTATCCTGTAAGTGTTCCAATGTAAGCATGAGCATGAACCCATATCGAATTGAACCGTATATTCGTTGCCTGCAACTCCGAAATGGATTGGCGGAGACTTAACGTTAAACACACGACCGGGAGCATTTGGATATAACGAGACATCGTACCGTCTTGATCTCAATTTGTTCGCCTCGAACTTTGCCATTGGTTTTTCTGCGAGGGCATATCTGTATCTACTTATCTTCGACATTTCGTCCACAAATATCGCCATGACTTTGGCGTGCGTGGCCTGAACGAATGCCTTGATCGGCTAGAAGCGGTCGCCTCTGAGTACGTTATTGTAACTCTCAACGTCGTTCGAGGTGGTTGTTCCCCATCGGTGGAATCCGTCTAGGATCAATGTCCACTTCTGTAGGGGAATACATTGCAGATACGTCGCCGCAGATGGACTCAATTCTATGAGATCTGCCCATGCTTGGTTATACTTAGCCTCGTCCAACTCGGTACCGACGGTCCAAGATAAGGCATACAAACCGGCCTTCTTCGGAACGTTAGACAACAAATTAGCACGAATGTGTTCCATACAATACCTGTCCGTAAGCAATAGTTAATTAAATGACTAAATTTAACGGGAGATTGCAATTAAAGTGTTGTAAGCGGTCACCTGTGAACACCCCAGTTTGGAAATTTCGTATCGAGCTTAGTAGTAGCCGACAGGATGCCCAAATTACGATCGGAGATGATGCAGGTGAACGTATCTCGTAGAACGTGAAGTTTAAGGTACTTTAAGAACCAATACCAACTGTGGTTCGACTCCTAGTCTATGATCGCATATGTGATCGGCACGACTCTGTCGTTGGCAGTCTTTACGACCGCTACGATCGCCTTACCCTTACACGACCCACGAAGATGCGTTGCGTCGACAGTAACTACGGGGTGGCTATGTTCAAAAGTGAGTCTCGTGGCGCCAAAATGCCAAAATACGCACCTGAATAAATGAAAATAATCAGTATACTTTTGTAAAATTCTTACTATTATGCTCGGTAAAGTTATGTTCGTACCTGAAAATCTTCCTCCTGCTATGCACAATCCCGTCCTCCTTGAATTTCCACTGCACTTTAGTCCCGTCGCGACAGTTTTGAAGAGCTCGCATGTAGCCGGGTAGTTGGCGGAAATTTGTCTCCCAGTCTCCGTACACCTGGTTCATCGCCACTCGCTTACCGTCCCAAGCTTTTTTCCTCCCGATTTTACAGCCGAATGCAGCTTCACAGTCTTCAACTATGGCCTTGATCGGGTAATTTGGTTTGTCGCGAATCTTTCCCATTATGACGTAGGCAACATGAGCTTGCGAAATATTCCTGTCTTCACGGTCGTTCTCCGCACCTTCGCAATTGTGCCCGTCACACCAGACAGTAATTGGCCATGTGCGATATTCGCTCCTGAACAAAGCCCGGGCCTTCCATTGGCATATAATACCGTCATACGGTTGCTTAGTTCGTTTGTTCGGACGATTAACGCATTCTACAGCCCAAGTTAGCTTGTCTGACTTCATCGTGCGAAATTCTCTTCCCATTCTCGTCGACCAGATCGCTATCGCACCATTAAGCTCTTCCTTGTTAGAGAAATGCATTCCAAGCTTTATATTATTAGGGTCCCCATTATATAATTCTGGAGCACCAGGAATGCGGCGATTTGTTACCTCATTAGGACCATCCTTGTTGTTGAACACATGATAGTCTCTTACCGGTGGGACGATGTAATCCTCGTCCAATGAGGCGTCTCCTCGTCTACCGCGATTTCTGCTACTACCCTCTCCCCCGCGAGAGGATCCAGCGGGACGAGAGGGTACAAATCTAAAATCTGATACGGAATGACGAGCGGCGGTAGCCGGAGGAGGAGGTACAACAGGCGGAGGTCCTTCTGGCGATTGCTCTTTGCGTCGTCTGGCGCTATCGAAAACCCGACTCCCGAGCCTCTGCAGTAGTGATCTGTGCCGCGGCGCGGCGTAAGTCTCGATTGGTTCGACGTCATCATCGCCCTGACTAGCGACAGCGGTCTCCTCCCTGAAATGGTGTAAAGACTCGCGAGGTCTACTACTACCCTCTCCTCCGGCATTTAATCTTGATGTCCGGTCAGAGTTATGGATCTGATTGTACCTTATAAACAAATCACCACTCCAAGAATGGAGTTGGTACATCAATGATAGCGTAGCATCATCATTTACTATGATACATTATTTTTCACCGTTATCTACAGCGTATACATAAATCAAATTCAATTCTACCTGTTCTCTTCGGATCCTGACATAATCGCATATTATTTGAGAAAAATCATCGAAACTTAGAATACCATCAATGAAATACGTTGCGTCTGGAAGGCTATTCACAACGACTTTGCCTTCCACGAATTGTATAGAACTCCTCCAATATAAATTTAAACTTCACGTTCTACGAGATAATTCCGCGAATCGCTGACGACAATCCTGATGGTACTGGTTGTCCGCGTACGTCTCAACATATCCGTTCATCTGATGCACAACTCGGCTCAACCCGTGTCTCTGCAAATAAACACGACGGAACAGAAACAGTTAATTACTAAATAACACATCACAGTCAAAAATAGCTACGCTACAATTATTACGTACCAGGGCATTCACCGACTCCGTGTGGCCATGATAACCAGTTGTGGATGCCTCACGACCTGGTTGCTGAATGAAGTAGACTGTCCTGTTAAGGTACCACTGTACATATTGTTCCACGAAAGTCGGGGTAAATGTTTGCTGACCCACAACGACATGTTCCGCCCGATGGGCCCAATGACCGACGTGCCAATCATGAACACGTGCCCAGTCCACAACGTGGGACGCCCTCTTCATTCGGTGTAACCTCTCAGTCCCTACCTGATGTAGAGGTGCATCCGGTACATGTTGTCGGCGACCAAACTGTCGCATGACTCTGTCTGGGTAGTTACCCTCCACAACGTAGAAATAATGGAGGAACATCCTGGACATCCACACGTGCTGGCCCTCACGGCATCCATCCGGTAGACCTAGCAGCTGATCGGCGGGATACATCCACAGGAACTGAAACGAGACGTTGTAAATAACTGTTAATAATAATCTTTTCATTTGAAAAATATATTTCCCAAAAAAATTTAAATTACCTGCGACTCAGTCAGCATCGACAACTGATCCCTGTAAGCCACCAGGTTATAACTTGTTATGGTCGTCCTGGACTTTGGAACTGTCCATCTGCATCAATGAGAAGTTAAGTAATTTGTGTACAAAAACGTATGGTCGCAGGAAAAATAAATTCATGAATTTAGTTTAAATTTTACACGTACGCCAACTTACTTTGCAGCTAGCGGGGAGTTTTGCGGCGGCTCAGGTCCTCGCCGAAACCTTGGCCTGACCTTAGAAATCCTCGTCCATGCCCATGACTGGACGAGTAGCCCGCACATGTTAGAATGGCGCTCTCCGGAGCGGGCCGAATCGCACAATGCACGATACGTGTACGCGAGAATGACACTACCCCAGCTGTAACAGCCGCATGCCTGTGGGTCTTGAAGGGTCCGTAATAAGAATAAATCGATCTTGTTATTACTATGATCCGGAAAGAAGCAACCAGCAAGCTACAACGCGATAAGGCAACGCGCCCTCTGGAGCGCCTCCACCGCTGTCATTTATACTTGATCGCGATGTTGCAAAAGGTGGTCCCTGATGCTGGACAGTTTAATGCCGGTCTTCGAAGTCTTTGCCGGCACAAATCCCAAGAGTGCATACAGATATCCTTCGATGTCGGGGGGGTACTGATCGGTACCCGTAACGGGCGCACCGTCAATTCGCAATCCTAGCAAAACCTCGACGTCCTGGAGTGTGATGGAGGCCTCACCTACTGATAGGTGAAAGGTATGAGTCTCGGGCCTCCATCGTTCTGCGAGTGCAGTCAAAAGGTGGTGGTCATACTCCATGAATCCTATCTTCGAGACCAGACCGAAACCCATCATATCTTTGTAGTCCCTGACCTCCGCTCGGCAATAAGCGGGGTAGTTGATACACTCCCAGAAGAAGGAGTCCGCTCTCCTAACAACCATTTGCGTGACGGCATCCTCCTGTGACGAAAAAATCTCAATCGATCTGTGTTGCGGCTGAAACCACGATAGATCGGGCACGACAGGTCCTTGCGCAACCCAAGAATATCTCGCCGCCATAATCTGTTAAAATTTTGAAATTAAAATTAAATGAGTCTTCTGAAACGAATACTAATCTAGTCAATAGAAAAATAAAAATATAACCACAAAAAATACAAAATATAATAAAATCAAATGAATTTTCGTATAATTAAAATTGACGTGGGCAAGCAATATATTATATATACCATGTACTCCATTTTTATTATTGAATAAAAAAATAATTAAATACTATTCTGTTCAATAGAAAAGAAAATGTAACAGAAAAAATTCAAATTATTTTAATCTCAACTGAATTTTCATATAATTAAAATTGACATCAACAAGCAATATATTATATATACCATTTACTCCATTTTTATTATTGAAAATAAAAAATATAATTTATTTTATGTTAGATGAACATAGGATAGTCAATAGAAAAGTAAAAATATAATAAAAAAAAAAATTTCGTATAATTTATTTTTGTTAGATGAACGATTTGCTTTACCTTATAATATGACAAATAAATTTTTTTGTTGACTTGCCTTTTTTACATAAATATTCATCAAATTATTTTTCTAAATTATATTATAAAGAAAACTTAATAGTAATTAAACTTAATAGTACAGTTAAATTTAGTAGTACAGTTAGTAATAATTAAACTTATTATTACAGTTAAATTTAGTAGTGCAGTTAGTAGTAGTAAAACTTAGTAGTAATTAAACTTAATAGTATAGTTAAATTTAGTAGTACATGTTAGTAATAATTAAACTTAATAATATAGTCAAATTTAGTAGTACAGTTAGTAGTAATTAAACTTAGTATTAATTAAACTTAGTAGTAATTATAGAGTAAATTTATTACTACATCTCATTTTCTCTATTAATTAATTTCATACATCTCATTTTACATGATTATTTTGTTTAAATACGTTTAATTGTAATAATTTTTTTTAAAAAAAACAAAAATTATTTTAATCGTAGGAATATACGTCCGTAGAATAAATTCGTCGAAAAACTCGTGCGGATGTAGCTTATTTTTTATTTGAAATCAATGAGATCGAGAGAGATTTAGATAGATTGAAAGAAGAAATTTTAGTGAGACAGATGAAAGACAAAAACAAGAGACGGAGGAGGAAGAAAGATTTACGAAGTTTATACTGCTAAAAAAATTTTCTTTCACTTCCACGTGTCCGTCATGTAGTGGACCTCTTCCGGGCAATGACACGTATCATTGAGTCATGCATGCAGTGGGAATTTCTTTGACCGGGATTTTTGAATCCGGTTGTAAGTGTCGGTGGTGCGATTTTTCTTGGTCTTTGACCGGATTCTATGAATCCGGTTTTAATATTTTTTTTTTCCATTGACCGGGATCTATGAATCCGGTTTTAAGTTTTTTTTTTATTTTTCTTTGACCGGAATCGAACAATCCGGTCTTAGTCGGTCTATGATTTAGCTAATTACACCATAATTTTCGTAAAATCGGAAACGAAGTTTCTGGTAATACTACCTCTGTTTACCTCCCGTACAATTTTTATTAAAATGTCTACCTTAATTAAGGGAGACATACATTTATAATTTTCTGGATGACCATCTTACCCATGGAAATGCAGAATGGTGTCGATAGGATCAGGAAGACTATCACTTATCAAATGAGTCTTATCTAACCTCTCCATTTACTATCTTACCATATTCCAGATCCCAAAATCAGGGGCTAAGTGTAGCTTAACTAAGTTTCAAAAGTAATATGTACGACATTTCTGATATAAATTTTTGTGCTGTAATTAAAATGGTCAAATGTTATCATCTTAAGGCTCAAGGTGGTATGGGCATTGGTTCGTTAACAGAAAGAATAGAGCTCTTCTTTTCAAATGGGTATGGAGGTATCTTGATAATGAAAGTGGTGCCTGCAAACTGTTTCTGTAAACTCAGCAATCAAGATATAAATCTTTCCCCAGTTGAAAAGGGGCTCCGATATGTTCTATCGAGTTCTTCTCCACAAGATGTTGCTCTTGTCGATACTATCTCAGTCAAAATCAGAGATGGGAAGAAAGCAAAATTTTGGTTTGACAAATAGTGTGGCGGAGAGACTTTAAAAGACAAATTTCCATTATAATTTCATGTTTCTTCGGGAAATATTATTAGCTCTGTTGCTGATATGGGTTACTCGAATGAGCGGAACTGGGTGTTGAATCTCCGGTGGCGTTGAAACCTATTATAATATGAGCTGACGATGCATTGTGAACTTTGTACGGAGGGGATGTCCAGATGGTTTCTCTACAAAGGACAGTCGCACTCTACCAGAAGAGTTGACGACTGAAAATTCTTTCAGTACTCTTGAATGTCAATGTATCCCCTAGAAAATTAAATGACCACCCATAGTCAGTATATTTCTGTGGAAACTTGAACAAGATTGTATCCTAACTAGAGAATTCCTAAGCTCTAGAACCATCACCCAAGCGAGCCAAACTTTTGCCCTTTCTGCCAAGGTTATAATAGAGTTTTCAGCATATCATTTTCTATCGTATGTACACGTGGATCATATAGAGTAGACTATTATCATGGTGGGGCTCTCATTTCTCTTTCTGACGTTATGTGCTGATCTTCTTCTCGAATGTAGTTCTCTCGGTGTTGGGAAAATGAAAAATTGCTCTTTAATATTCTCCTTCCTTCAATGGTTTGGACTACATGACTCGAAAAGATGGATTTATAGTACACATAGCTACTTGTTGATTGAAAACTGCTAATTAATGAAGATTTTGCTACTCCTTTTCCAAGCTCCACAGAGCTACTTGTTAGGCTTTTATTTTATAAGGTAGTCCTATTATAATTATTAGTTGGTCATTAAGTATTAGAGTTTAGAGTCTATTTAATACTCTTTGAACATTGTATAATTTGGGTTCGAATAATTAATTAAACTTTGGTTGAGTGGATAGTAAACACATAACGGAGGGAAAGCTATTCACTTTGAGTCCTTAACCGAAGAAGATTTTGAAGAGATAGACAAGTGAAAAAGAGCAAGAGGCAGATTTATATTCAATATATTTCATGTTTTTCTTGTTGTTGTTCATTCTCATGACTTTGTTATATTTGAGCATTTTGATTAAGATGGAGGTACCTTTCAATAGGAATAGTATGATGGAGGGCCATTCCCTATTGCCAGTAATAATTAAGGCAATAAAGAGGCAAAATTACTCTTGGATCATCTTACCAATATGATGAAGTTCATTTCGGATCTCTTTAGCAAAAGCAGAAATTTGGTGACCATTATGTCAATAACGAAATGTATAGGACAGTGGAAGCAGCTACAAAATCGTGAAGGACTATGGAGGTGCAAAAAATAAAGATCAAGGAGGCTAAAATATTTGAAGGAATTATTCACTAAGTAGAAAATCTCGATACGCCCACGAGCTGATAAGCATGGTTTAATGTCAATAAATCGTGGCGGAAAGAATAGGCCACGATTTTTTTGACTATACGCCATGGTTTTGAACCGTGAAATTTGCTTCCATGGCGAAAAGTATACGCCACGGGTTTTATCCCTTTCCGGCCACAGTTTTAGGAAACAATGCTGTATAAAATCCAATCAGTTAACTCCCTACCACTCCTTTATGTCACGGTTTTTTTGATCGTGACCTTAGATTATTACGATTTTGTAGCCATTACCCAAGATACGTCACGATTTTGTAGAAATATTTACCACGGTTTTAAAACCGTGACAATTTTTTATATAACTCGAGCCACAGAATTGTGGTCCCGATTCCGAAACCACCTTCATTTCACATTTTTCCGTAGATCGATTCTATCAAAAATAAATTCATAACTATTAAATTCAGAACACAATTTAATAATAATAAAAACGAAAATAAAAATAAATAATTTACATATCATTAATGTAAATCTTAACACATAAGGTTAATCACAAAATATTAATCACATGAAGTACAAGCTAGTAAACCTTATCATGTACAAAAGGTTAATTCATGCACTCTCAGCTCACAAATTAAGATCAAGTGCCAACCCGTATCTGGAAAAATAAACAATTAGATATGTGATTTCCAAATAGACGCTAGCTAGTAAAGCTTATCACAAAATCGAAATCCTGTATCATGCATAATGCAAATCATGTAAAACAATTAATCCAACAGACTGTACCTTTAATCTGACTAGATAACAATTCAACAATAATACTTATACAAACTATATGCTATATGATTTTGGCTGCAACTTCAGAATTACTCGTTCTACCTTCATTCCCTTCTTTTTTCATTAGGTGCCAAAAAACATAGTTCTTCTATAGAGTACACACATATATATAGTTATATATATTTATTAAGCAGAATTCAAAATATAATCAATATATATAGCCATGCATCACCATACATACCGGGTTCGGGTGCTATGTACACGTGGACGATCCATGTGGATTGAGTCTTCGATTTGGGTTTTCATTTGGATTTGGATACACCTTTAGATTTGGATACACCTTTGGGACTCTTGGAAGAAATTCTAGGTGAATGGGAAGAAAATATTACACCTGTAACACCTTCTCGAGTTGTGAAATTTTTATATTTACCAGTGACTTTCTAATAACCTTCAGGGGTAGTTTTTTAAAATTGGCACTACGTTTTTCATCTTTTTACAGCTGATAAAAGAAGAACCAGTGGTTCTCCAACGATGTTTCAATTGAAAGACCTGTAAATATATACATATTTAAGAAGAAAATAATGAATTAATGAAAAACTATTCCAAAAATGATCACCAAATACATAGATAAAACAAAATTATTGAGTCACTAACCAGTTAAATCCCACAGTTCAAGCTTGTTACAATCTTCAATGGTGACGATTGTTTGGTCGAGCTCATTCAAATGGTCCCCCATGACTCTGTTTCTTAGGACGTGATCTATCAACTCGTCAATGGTTGGACAGAATCTTAGGCCAAGTTTGCGCTTTATATTAATTAACGAGAAGAGTATCGAGGTCTAAGAGAGAGAGACGGTAAGTAATAACAACTAGCCTAACACAGAGAGAAGAGCATGCCAAATGTTTAGTACATATGTAGTAGAAAAATTACCATAACAATTAAAGTGCGTAAATCATTGCTAGCTTTAAAGAAAAAATGGTCATTCTTCATAGAAACATTTGTTACCAACAATTAAAAGTCGATACTTTTCATCAAATAGCAAATTATAATATTTTCTATATATTTTAACATCAAGGCACTATGAGATTTCAACTTAACTGTGCTAAACTATCTACATATAAATTTGACATTGTCAATGAATCTAAATTCACTATGCAATTCAAGTTGTGAATGATCCAAACATTGCTACTCTAAACAAAAAAAAAAAATTATATGCTATATATATGCAAAGCTTTAAAGATCGATTACAACTTAAGATAATTACATTCAAATTCAGCAAAGTATCCAATTCTTATCATCAAACCAAAGATAAGCTATGGAAAATACGAAATTAGTTCTAAGACGAACTCAAAAAAACCCTTAAAGTTACAGAGTCCTTTCAATATTAAAGCAAACATTTGTTACCTTTGTATATAGTTTCAACTGAGATTGTCGACTTTCGAACCCTAATGTTGAGCTTGGCGATCGATTGTCGAGCTTCGATCGGCGAGAATTTTTTTGAAAGTCGAGTAGTTGACGATTGTTGAGCTTTGGGGAGAGAGAGTTTGTCCAACTTCAAAGTGAGGGTTTGTCCAACTTGTGAGAGAAGTGATATTATCCTTTTTTGAATAAAAAGAGAAGTTTAAATTAATATTGAAAAGGAAATGTTGATTGGCGCACGTGTCACATTTTAACTTAGCAAATTTTTTTAAAATATCCGCCGCGATTTTTTTGTTTAAAGGCCACAATTTTATTATTATACGCCACGATTTTATGTAGTTTTCTCGAAGCCAACCTACATGATATTATCCTTCATATGCATAGACAATTGGATTTCAATTCCAATAATAAAATATCATAAAGGGACACAAATCCGAAATTCATAATTTCAATTTCTTTCATTATATTAATGGACAATTGGGATCTTCCTTCAATATACAAATATTATTGATGGTTACATAAGATAAAAAAGTTTATTTGGGGTAACAGGGAAATAGTTGATGACTATTGATAGTTACAAAAACTACATATAGTTCATCATTATATTTCTTCATCATTTCTTCAACAATTCTGGGATTTTCTTTTATTATATTTCTTTATCGTTTCTTTGACAATTCTGGGATCTTCCTTCATTATATTTCTTCATCGTTAAGTTTTTTCGACAATTTCCCGAAGAACCCTATTCATTAGAAACTTCTGATACATCTTCATCAGACCAAGCTCGTTTCTTTGGTGGAGAACCAAAATTACAGTCTTCATTCTCTCAGAATCTGGGTTGCTTCCTTCAAACTCTGTGCTGCTTCCTACTCATTCCTTCCATTCATCATTTTACTTTAAAGAATATTAGAAAATCACATGTGGGTATAAGGTGTGAACTTACAGCTGATTCCAGCTGATCTAAGACCTCTTGTTGATCCCATTCATCTTTTTGTTGGAAGACAAAGTAGTTAAGCTCATCGGTCCTTAACAAGAAAGGGATCGACATGTATAATTGACCCCTTCTAGTTGTGGAGAACCTAAATATTGGCGTACAAGAAGACCTACAAACAGCATGGGCTAGTTACAATCGAGTGAAATATTGGCATACATTTGACCAGCGACAACGAAGAAACTGATGACGTAGGATGCAAACTTTTTCGATTAGGTCAATTACGCAAAGGAAGATATTAGGATGAATGGTAAAGAACTCAAGGATCGAAATGGAGTATTAACGTACATTTGAAACATCACACAGTTTACTGACTCAAAATGTGAAGTACTATAAACTGGGATGATGTCTCCAAATGTACGCCAATACTTCACTCGACCTCTGCATCCTTTACCACCCATCACCATACCTTCTCTTAGCATAATTAACCTATTTGGTCTGATATTCCAATGTCACCGTTGCTTTCGCATGGCTGCGATGATAGAAAAATCAGTGCCAAGATATGTGATCATTGGAGATAAAACCCAATTAAAATATTATGATGAAATTAAGAAAGCAGTATTAATCACTTACCAAATATGGTACAATTGCGACACCCCACTCGCGATTTCCCTCCAAGGATTTCCCCCCAAGGACGGGAGATCACTCGAGGGATGTCGGGGGTTAAGTTCTTAACACTTATCAATTTAGCAAACAAATTATTATTCGAGTTTTATATTCATAAAACATAGCAAGATATTTTAGTTACAAATAAATTTATTGAAATAAAAGCCAGGTTAAATCTAAAACACATTTCGGCACAAGTGCCGCCCAACAGGGTTATTTAAATAGCACAATACTAGGCTCTGCTCGAGGCTGTGGAGTATTCTACCTCGTTCTCTGAACGATAGCTTATTCTACAAGTCCGCGCTGAACTTCCCAACTACTCGTTACCTGTAAAAATTTTATTCAACGTTTATGAGATATAAAATCCTGTGAGTAGGCCGTTAATTATAGGAGGGTTTTTCCCTCCCTTATATATATTCTAGGTTCTACCTATAATAATGTTTGAAAATATTATCATGTAATGCATATTCAAAATCTTTGATGATTTTAATCTCAAATAATTTTTTAATGTATTTCAAATATATATATATATATATTTGCAGTCAATTCAGACAATAAAATAAGTTATATATTTCTATTATATGGTAACCACTTTATCCCACCGTCGAACCTCTATCGATAAATCGATAAAGTCTAGTGCCCTTCCACCGGGACAGCTACCTTTCTACTCCCCAACCAAGCTCTGGTCGAGTTTCTGAACTACAGCCCGTAGACCTCTGTAGCCCAGCGCCCTGTCATGACAACCCGAATCTAGGTGTTCCGTAGAACAAGCGTAGATTCATAGTGTGAGTCCCGTCGAACTCACGAATCAGTTTATGTATGTATCCGTCCGAATTTCCCACATGTGGTTACATGTAATAGTAATTTATTGTAAATTTTTATGGATATTTATCCACTTAATATATTTAGAATTATTTCCGGATATTTTCTTCCAAATTATATATATATGATTATTTATCATATAGTTCATAAAATTTTCCCCAAAATATATATATATATCAATTCCAAATTATTTCCCAATTCGTATATTTATATTTGTATATATAATACAACCAATTCTAGGTAGCTGTTATATATATTATATACAAACAACATGCATGATACATAATAAAAATATAATTGTCTTCTATAATTAAAAGTCTACTCACAGTGATGAAGACCGTTAATTAGCTAATCGGTATTAGCTACTTCTCCAACGTCGCCCGTAGTTTCGTTACAGTTTCGTTACCTACTAGACGATATATAACAATCATTACTTTCTAATGTTTAGGAACAAAGAAATGTCTAGACGTTCAAATTTTAGTTAGACTAGTCGTATTAGTGTTTACTACGAATTAATCCGTACACGTCACACCCGTAGGAATTACTCTAAATTACTTTTTAAAATATCTCTTTAATTAAATACATTTATACTATGAAAATATTTAAAAATTTACACAACATTACTAATTATTTAAAACAATATATTATAATTTTTCTATTAATTTTCTAAACTGATTTACTATTTTTAAAATAATTAATTACTTTAACAATATATCTTGTAACTCTAATTTAACCAAAAATCGAAATAAATTAAATCTTGTTATCTTAAAATTCCAATTTTCACATATTAAGTTTAAAACAGTATTTTTAACCTACTGTAAAAATTTGGTAGTTTTAAGACAAGTAAAAATGATTTTATTAGGTTTGGAAGATAAAATAGGTCCGGTTTTTGTAAAATGACAAATATAGCCTTTGACTTAAAACTGATGTGATGGTAATATTGTAATTTTGTAAAATAGTGAAGGGTATAAAGGTATTTTAATATAGGTACGGATAAATAGAATCAGACCGATTCACTACTGGTTGAAACAAATTCGAATTGAATCAAAAGAAACCGATTTGAACCGATGTTGATGCCCTGAAAAGACAAATTAACCTTTGACTTTTAATTGACTGAATAAAGACACGTTTATAATTTTGTAAATATTTTAAAATATGAAGGGTAAAATAGTAATTAGAACCGATTTCTCTCCTTTGTTATAAATATGACTGAACCAACCGGTCAGTCATTATCTCTTCTTCCTCCTCGCACGACGCGATTTCTCTCCCGTCCGTCTCCTCTGTTCGTCGTCCGTCCGGACGATTTCGGTGGCGGCAGACGCCGAGTTATATGTCGATCGACTCGTCTCATCACAAGGATCACGATTAAATGGTTAGTTTTCTCCAATTTCGTTTCTTTTTCTTTTAATTTGGATTTTTAGTTACGGTGAGAATTTGTTAAAACTCCGAATTGGATCCTAACCTTTTAATATGTTATTCAATGGTGTTTGGGGATGGTTTTTTATACTGGAATAGAGTCAAAATAAAGACAGGAAAGCTCTGAATTTATACCTCAGGGATTCTCCGATCAACTCGAATCACGGCAGCGTTGGTTCGGTTGAGGTTGCCAGGGGTTCCTGGCAACTCCTGATACTCTGCCGTGATGGTTCGGTTGAGGTCGCCGGGGTTCCTGGCAACTCCTGATACTCAATTCCGATCAAAAAGCGTTCAACCCAATTTCAACTCAGATTTCACTTGGCCCGACTTGGCGGATTCCGGCCATCGAAACGGTATATCTCTTTGATGAAAAATACTCCTTACCAGCCTCTAGTTTAACATATTTTGATTTGAGGAAATTCTGGAAAATTTGTATATTTGGCAGTAGATTAATTGTCGATTTCGTGTAATTAGACAGTTTGGTTTCCGTAGCTTGTTACGGAATGACTTTGAACTGGAATTTCTGTATAAATGAAACTGTAAATTGGAATGCGATTGAATGGTTTGGAAATTTTAATGTACTGTGAATGCTTGTGAAGAAAATGGTGAAATGGAGTGTATATAATGAGTCTCTCCTCTGTGAATTATTGAATCTCATTTAAGAGGTCTAGGATAAGGGTTTGGTAATTGTCTGAATAGCCTTTGAATTGAAATTTTTGGCTGTGTATGAGAGTAGGATTAATTAGTGTGGACAATAGGGAAAAAAAAAAACAAAAGAGAAGAAAAGAAAGAAAAGAAAGAAAAGGAAGTGTCGGTGTCACCGCATTTCTAATTAACTATCCTTTCGTTTCGTCACGAACACATCTATAAATACCCGACATTTCGATGTTATACCCGATATTCAAGGTAGGTAAAAATATCTAACGTTAACTATCGAAAAATAAAAATTTAATGGTTAACTCTCTCGATAAAATGCTACGTGAAAAAAAAATCGATGCGACTATTCGCAATAATAAATATAATACGCGTCTAAGTAGAGTACGAGTGTTACAATTCTCCCCCACTTAAGATATTGCGTCCTCGAAATAGTACTAACGTAGAGAAATAAAAAGCTGCGGATATTTGGCATTCATATCTCGCTCTGACTCTCATGTCTCCTCCTCGATCCTAGAGCTCCTCCAAAGCACTTTTACTAACGGTATCATCTTGTTCCGCATCCTCTTCTCTGATCTATCTAAGATCGCAACTGGAACTTCCTCGTAGGATAAGTCCTCTCTCAACTCAACTGGAGATGCTCGAGAACATGCGATGATCGTGAACATACTTTTTGAGGACTGAGACGTGGAACACATCATGAATCTTTGCCATCTCCGGTGGTAGGGCCAATCGGTAGGCGACCTTACCGATCCGCTCTACTATTTTATAAGGCCCAATATATCTTGGTGTCAACTTTCCTTGTTTTCCAAATCGAAGTACTCCCTTCCATGGTGATATTTTTAAAAACACCATATCTCCATCTTCTTCGCCTGCCTTGAATTCCAATGGTCTCCTCCTTTTATTGGCATACGCCTGTTGCCTTTCTTGCACCATTTTTATTCTATCTCGGATTATTTTTACACTCTCCGACGTTTGTTGTGCTATCTCCGGAGTCATTAGTTGTCTGTCACCTTCCTCATCCCAACATATTGGAGTTCTACACTTCCTGCCGTATAATTATAACGTAACAGATCATATAATAATATCCATATTATATATACGTAACAGATAATATAATTATAACAAAAGATGTTAAGAACATACCAATGATGCTTTTTCTGTTACATGTCTGTTGGTCACATAAACACCGAAGAAGAGATCCTTCTTAGCCTCTATCAAAAATCGCGACATATGATACGACATGGGGGCTTTTAGGTAATTTGGACCATGTCGTTGTAGGTTCCTCTGGGTCAGGATCGGGCAGGTATGTGCAGCGGCTCCATCCCTTTTGTGAGGCTACATGCCCGGGGGCACGAACACCGCCGACCTCGCCCTCTTGAAGATCCCGAATGCCCCCAAAGCCGAGGAGACCTACGACCTCAGCACTGTACAGGTCGCTTTCACAGTACTAACAGTCCAAGTCAACCCTAAAGGCTATCCTATAAATAAGACCCTTCTCAGATGTCCGAAGTAAGCCAAGACTTATTCCAAGAGACACAAGAGATTTAAGGACACCACTCTCTCTCTAAAAGCAGGATCTTTTCCTCCCTAGATATAAGATCCACCACGTAGCCGCTCGGCTTGGTGGTGAGCCTCCTAGGCCTTGGATAGGCCATGGACGCTCAAATACTTCTCACCCCCATTCTGTCATAAGTTTGAGAACATAACTCGAAGACTGATTAGAAAGAGGCACGTGCTCCTCACCTCTATTACATTTCGGATCGTGTCAAAACAACGTATTACCGTTGAGATCTCTCCTAATAGAGTTCAGGTCAAAATTATTATAGGTATGGATGACCCATTCGCTAGGAAGTCCCCATGAATTTATAATACTTGTTTCAAATATTATAACACGAGCAGTGAGATTGTCACTCTCCACGGCCAAAGAATCGAACTGAAGGCTGAAACCTGCCTTCAACCCATGTCCGTTGAGAATTCGGAGAATTCTGTAGTAGATAGTTTAGTACTCATCCCTTCAATGCTTTGAAGATGACATAAAAAGATAGGATAGGATCCTCGACCTGGCAAACTGAGGAGAATACGCGTTGTAGCTACACTTCCTAGAATTTCAGTCACCCAGGCCCTTGGCAATAACTGAAATGTAATGAGATAATATAAAATATAAGTAAAAGATTCTATATAAATTATATAAATGTAAGAAATAAAATGGTGATGAAATTATATTCATCTTACCACTGCTTCTTTGTTGTTTTCTTGGTAATGTGAAATAGTCATCTCAAAGTGGTGCACCATTTTGTGGGCTGAAAACAGAACAAACCAACAGATAAAAAAGATATAGCAATTACAGCTACAAGTACCAACATATATATGATTCATGAATAACAGACCATATAAGCACACAAATTAACACACTATCGTTAGCAAAACAGAGCTGACTGAGAGTAAATGCAGAGAAAATTTACCAACAACAGTTAATATTATAGTAAGTTCTTCGATCCAAATCAAACAACATGAGAGTAAATCATATTATCAAACTACTTTTGAAAATATCAATTATTATACTAACGAAAAGAGATATTTTTCCATTCTTTAAATAGAAACTACATGCAAAGTTCTATTTACCCATCAAAATCATGGAAAATAATAAACTATCATTAAATTCATTCATCCACAACACTGAAAATAGAAATAATCTAAAATTAAAACCTAACTTAGAGTCAAATCGTACATTTTAATTGAAAAGCAGAGTTCGTGGAAGAAAACGTCCCTTCTTAGAAGAAAATTTTCAGAGAGAATGAGAGAATTTGAGAGGAATGGGTTTGAGAAGAGAGAGTTGTGTTCGAGAAGATTTAACAGTGGTTTCGCGTGTTTTCAAGATGATAAGGGGAATCTGAAAAGTTAATTAATCATGTTCATCCCTATTGTCACGGTTTTGAACCATGGAGAAGAAAAACACTATGCACGTCTGCCAAACCGTGGTGTATTGTCCTTTTACACCACGCATTTTTATCTTTGTAAAAAAACGTGGCATAAAGTATCGAAAAATGTTACCACGCTTTTGAAATCGTGACCATAGGTAATTTTACGCGACGCATTTTTGGCTGTCGATACCTTTAACGTGGGGCCCAATTTTCTACTAGTGATTGTGTTAAAAAATGCATGCCATTTAATTATTTCATGCATTTTTCATGTTTATGTCCAAATTAGTTAACACAAATATATGTGGGTTTCTAATTTCTAAGTATTAATTGAGTTTATGTTCATCTCTTTACTTTCCATATACATAGGATTTGGCTAAGAAACAAAAGAGACTGTGGTTCCCGAGTTAGTTCCCTATTATATAAGTGTGTGAATGTTTTAAGGAGTAAAAATTTGAGAGTGAACTTGAGAAAATAGTAAGCTAGAGCTTCTGAGTTCTGCGTCTCCTAATTAAACAATCAAATAGGGCTGTCAATTTACCAAAATTGGAAACCAAAGTCGTCGCTTGTCATTTCACATTAAACCATCCAAATTTCCAAACACTGTGTTTCTGCAAACTTTCTTGTCATCCAAATTTCTACAATTCACCTAGCATTAGAATTTTGTGTTTTTTTAACTCGTTGGATAGAGGACTTCGATCTTTAGATTCAGTTGAGCACAATATTGTAATGTTTTTATTTAGTAAAACTCCCAAAAATAATAGATCATTAGTTGACTGATAAATTTATTAAAGAAAAAATTTCACACGAATTCTGTCTCTTTGTGTTCTTTGGGTTTGACGGTATTTTTCGCAGCCTTGAAATGCAATCGAAGAGATTTATTATGTTCACAAATGACTAACCACATGTCAATGTCTGTGGGGGGATAAACTATCACAACTTAATACTAGATTCATGAAACTTACTAAGAGCCTTAATCGCTGGGTACAATTTCATCAAAATAAATTCGTTCAACATTAAATGGTTATCAAACTACAACCTCTCCCTCTAATTAACTGTGCGACAGTCATGGAAGAAAATTCATATATAATCCACCACTTAATAACAAAGTTATAGTAAAAAATTCATATCTCAATTTTTTGGTAAATCATTAATTCGATTTTAGTGATGAGTAGAAAAACAAAGCATGTAAATCATTTGGATATTACAATTTGAAATTATTTTGGAAGAAGACATATGTGATTTAACTAATACATGGGGGAAGAATTCTAAACCGAGTCAATTAATTCATTATTTTTGACCAATCACGAATAATAAATCTTCTTTTTAAAACCCTTTGAAACCATTGCCACAGATACTCAAAGTATGAATCCACTTACACTATGAATCTAACTAATTCGTGACTTGTTTGTTAATTTCCCTAGAATCGATTGATGAATGATGATTTCCAAAGGTTTTGGACGTTTAATTTTCTGTTCTGGTCCTTGATCTTTTGAAGAAGATGAAGTTTTATCCAAAATTTAAAAACGATGCATTTGAGCCTCCCGTTCACAGTTGAATAACAAAGATACATGAGTACATGACTGTCCTATGTGGCTATTTGTAATGCTACTCCCACCATTGCTAGGGAAGAGGTAAATTCACGCCTCGAAATGGTACTTCATGCTACTTTTCATTTTATATTAAAAATATGACTATTTTATCTTTATCTATGATATAAACAAACTTTCAAAGTAATCTCCGTCTATCTTAAAATCCTCGAACAAAAATCACCTTGTAGTTTTACGAACCTGCAAACCACAGTTTTGTTCACTTAGCTTTGAAGATAATCTATTCTATCATTGGAAGAAGAAAAACTTATGTACTATGTACTGTGTAATTACACTACTAGAATGTACCATTTTACCAGCGAAATATTTGCAGCAGATATATATCGCTGCTAATTCGCTGTAATTACCGGCGATTATTTGACCGGTAGACTATTTCCAGCGAATATGCAGCATTGGCGAAATTTGCAGCGGAAAAAATTGCTGGTAATATTTTCCAGCGACATTACCAGCGCAAAATAATTTGTTGGTAAATAATTTCCAGCGAATAGACTCGACTGGCGAAGGTTTCCAGCGAAATGATCCGCCGGTAATATTTCCAGCCACGTTAAGAGCAAAACATTTCGCTGAAAAATTATGCAAGTGCTTCAGCGACGTTTCCAGCGACTATTTTCGCTGGCACTTTTGGCACGGTTCTTGACCAGCGAATTAGCAGCGAATTTCCGGCTATTTTTCCAGCGAATTTCCGACGATTTTTCCAGCGAATTAGCAGCGAATTTTCTGCGATTTTTCCAGCGAATGTTGCGCTGGAAAAATAATATCTCCAAATCTCTCTCCGTTTCAAATTGAGCCCACTCTGATGAAGGCCCAAAAAGAAAAGCATAAAGTAAACACTATACCCACCACCGTCTCCTTTATTTATTTTTCCTCTCATAACTTCTTCTCTTTCTCTCGTATATCGCCGATCATCTACTTCGCCGGAGACGGTCGTCTCCTGCTCAAATTCTTGTCGTTTCCAATAGAAATCAACATGGGGATTCATAATCTAAGGTTAGATTTTTCCAATTTCATCTCGTTCGTCTTTAATTTTGATTTTTTGATTCGGTCAAAAATTTTCAAAGCTTCGAATTAAGGTCTAATCTGCTAGCAAGTTGTTCAATGGTTGTTTGGGAACGTTTTTAACATAATTTTTACTTTGAATTGACATGTAAATCGGAAAGAAATCTCACCTCAAGTCTCGGTCCGTCGTCGTCGATGGCGTTTTCCGGTCATCAAATCGGTAAATCGGTAAACTCCCTTTTACAAGAATCGTTCCTCTCCGACTCTAGTACATCATAAATGAATTTGGGAATTTTTTGGAAATTTGGATTTTTGGGCAGTGTGATTAATTAGCCGGTTTCATGTAATTAGCTGTTTAATTTTTCGTAGCTTGGCATGGTATTATCTGTATAATTGGACTTTGTATTTAGAATTGTAAATATGAAATTGGAAGGAAGAAAAAATTGAATGGCTAGATTGTTGTATGCTTGCTGTGTTCTCTCTCTATTTGGAACTAATTAAGGTCATTGCTTTCTGGAAATCAGCTTAACATGAACTTTGAAGCAGAGTGTACGAAATCTTCTATAATTCATTTACCCGTTCAGTTCAGAGAAGAAACGTGGCGGTGCTGCTGTGCGAGTGGTAATGTAATTTTTTGTTATCTGCTGTGCAAAGTCAATGTATGCTTTGGACAGTTGTTACTTGTCAAAATGGTTTATAACTTGATGAGTTATACCAATAGGTTTATGCTTGTATGATTTAAGTACTCTTGTGACTAATTTGATTGATTGTTTGTGTTACACGTAGGTGATTGTTAAACATGGACTAGCAGTAGATGTCTTAAAGACCCTTATTCAAAATGGTGAAGCTAGCAGGTGAAATATAGTAACTACCTTCTGACATAATCTCTATTGTTTGTTCATGAAAAAGCATCACATTAACAAAAGAGCAGTAACTACTAGGGAGTATTACTTTTACTACTAATAATTACAATTACCTTGACTTGTCAACTCAAATGTTTTCATCAATTCCTTCTAGTACAGCTATGATTTTGCATTTATTGATGCTGAGACAAGGATGACTCAAGAATACTTTGAGAGTTCATTGAATGTCATTTGGGTGAGTGATTTGTGCTGATGAACTGATGCCAAAGTTGACGATGGTATGGCTGCCCTAAACAAAAAGGTGGATGATGGTGTGGGAACCTTACATGCAAAGGTTGATGATGGCTTGGGTGGTGTAAACAAGAAACTTGACAAGCTTTAGGAGTTCATTGAAGGTCGTTTTCTTCCATGTCATTAGTTTGTCTTTCTAATGGTAGTATTCAAGTTTTTTTATATAACTTATTGCTATGTAGATTAAAAATACTCACTTTTGTAAGACTTACAACTATTGAACACTCTTAGAGGACTCTTTGATATGGATAAATGTTCAAACTATGTTGTGACCATTTTATTTATGAGTATTATGTATTTTTGGCAATAATGTGCAATATTATATTGTGGCTACAATATTATTGTAGCTCAATTATGAATATAAATTCGCTACTAAATTTGTTGGAATATTCGCTGGTATTAGTGGCGAAATTTTTGCTGCTAAACTGCTGCAATTGTGTGAAAATTGTAGTTGGATATTGCAGCGAATAATTCGATGGAATATCCGCGGGTAATGATACCAGCGTTTATATCGTCGGAACAGTGCAGGTGACGATAGAAGACTACCACCAGAATATGGTGGCGAAAGTTTCATTGCAAAAGTCGCTGCTTGATAATATCGTTGGTAATATCGCTGGAAAAGTCGCTGGTACAATTTACCAGCAAGACTTTAAGCGGCCATCTATTTTCGCTGGTAAATCGATGGTAAACCGCCGGAAATCGTTTTTCCAGCGAATGTTTAGCGAAATTGCAGGAATTTCTGTCCTTGATATAAAATTGCATTCTAGTAGTGTTAGTAATCGCAAAATTTTACCTTTGTGCCACAACCTCCATCAATTGCTTGCCATGACCATTGGACATGTCTCCAAAACTAAGTTGAGAAGATAAACCTGGCTTTAATTTGGTTTCTCGGGTGTACTTGAAGGCCTTGAGGCAGATCTGCCTTTAATTTTGGCTTTTCTGGTGAAATTGGTCGACAATAATATTGGGTCTGCTCTTTCTATCCTTTCTTCTTCAGTAATGTATTAACAAAGTTAAGATCACAAATTAATAGAGATAATTAATAGAGATATTGAAGTATCTGTCCTGACAGTGGAGATGGGGGTGTTGAGGTCCGACATATCGGAGAATTTGAGGAGATCGATTGGGGTTTTGGCAAGCCGCAAGCAATAGGTTTTGATTTTTCGATAGAGTTTGGTTGAAGGTGGAGATTTGGAGCTGCCTCTGGAATAGCTCCTTCTAAGTTGAGCGACAGTAGTTGTAAATGGTGTTCCCTGTAAAGAAGGATAAAATAGTCATATTTTAAGATAAAATAGAAAGTTACGTGAATGCATCATTTTGAGGCATGAATTTGCCACCTCCCCCCATTGCTAATCCCTATAACAAAAAACCAATCATCAGAAGTACTGCATTAAAAAAAAAGTAAAATACAAAAAAATAAATGAATCACATATAATTCACCCCTTAATAACAAAGTTATAGAAGAAAATTCATACCTCAATTTTCTGATATATCATTGATTTGATTTTAGTGATGGTTTAGAAACATAGAGCATGTAAATCCTTCTTTTATTCTATCGGTTCTCCCCTCCCCACCATGTGTTTGCACTTCATTCTTCAAGTTGTCATGCGTATCTACTAAACTCTTTTATGAAAAAAATTGTTTGTGCATGATCTGGATATTACATTTGGAAGAGGACATGTGATTTAACTAATACATGGACTAGATCTGCTAAACTATATATGAGATTATTTATAGTGATCGTACCTTTCACTAGGGTTTCTTAATTATGTGTACTTTTTATTTACAATTTTATCCCTTTCATACTAATTAATTTTCGATGTCCTTTCAAGAAAAAAATGAAATTATATATATATAAATTACTGAGACTAAATTAACTATTCTGTGCCATTTTTTAATTTGAAAATTCATGCAGGTCCAATGAAGAACAAACAACTTATTTTGTTATAATTTATCCCAATAATAGTACAAATAGAATAATATATATATATATAGTTCTTGCAGCATAATCAATGCATAATGAGTTAGCATCTTCGGTGCAAGGCCCAATTTTGACGAATTCATAAAATTTTAGAATTTTATTTTAAATTGTTGTGTTGATTTGACAAATAAAATTTCAAGTTTTTCTCTCTCTTATCTTTTTTTATAGGGCTTTCTCTCTCTAGTCTCAACTTCTACTCTTCTACTACATCTGTCCTAATTAATTGTCCGTTTTCTTATGCAAGGGAGTATATTTTATGATTAAGTTTGTGGGATCACACCACTCATCCAATCAATTTTTTTACATTTCTATTTTATAAAAATAGTTAATGTTGGGACTTAAAATATTAAACATAGCTATGGAGTAATTGAGCCGAATTTTTTAATTAACAAAATTTTGTTCTCTTTCCATCAAGTTGTTCATGATATATATGCCAAAAGTTGGGACTTGGATTTGGGCGTCCCAATGACGATGGTCTAAAACTTACACGCAATATACATGGTCCAATAAATTTTATACTTGTCATATTCTTACTGATATAATTAAAAATGGCGTGTTAAGTCATACTGATCCAAAAATTTCTTAGTATCCGATATGTTGACCCCACACAAAATGATAAAATATTTAAATAATACTAACATTTAGTGGTATAATGACTTTATTGATTGCAAAAATTGACACCATATATAAATTTAAAAATTTATCCAATTGGACCCACTATCTTAGGCGTCTCAGCTCCGTCCCCGGGCGATATGTATATGGTAAATGCGATTGCTGATGAGGCGGTTTTCATACTAAATGACATGAACGGCCTCCAAACTGAGTAAGATTTACCAACTTCATTTGGGACAAGTTGATGGTGAATAAGCTCCAACTACAATATCCTGGCCAAAAATCCTTAACCTTGTTGGAGATGATATCTCGGAACAGGTTTACGACAGTTGTAGCAGCCCTCTCCATCACTAGCATCCACGCTCAATCTCTACCTGTCTATAAGTCGAGAATAGTTTGATCAGATTGAATCAATCTCAATAATACATTAAATATTCTATTAAAAAAATGTTTGAATATTGCCAAGGATGTTGAATTGGCTATAACTTAAATTTAAAATGCTCGATTGTTGATATTCATATGAAATAATATCTAGGACTTCCTAGATATATATCTTTTTGAGAGTCGGAATTTCTAAAGTATCAAAAAATATCAATAGCAACCTTGAGTCCTAAAGCTTTCTTCTTTAATCCGTATAAGCTTTTGTCTATCTTTAGCCTTCTTTGTGTTATCATTAATCATTTTGATACTTTAAATTGTCCTTTCTAATACTTCAGGGGTAACTATCTTTCTTTCTCTTACTTCATCCCTACAAATAGGAGTTATGTACTTGCAAACATATAAAATATTGTGCGGGGTCATTTAGATGCTAGTCTGATAACTATTATTGTGTGCGAATTCGATTAGTCTGATATGATCACCCTAACTACTACCAAACTGTAGTAAACATTCTCTTGCCATATGGTAAGTCGTTCAGAACTTCACTTAGTTTTCATAGTTTTCTTAGACGCACAATTTAGGAGTAAACTTGGCATCTCGATCATATAATATGGATCGTGGTACTCCATGAAATCGAACAATTTCATCAACATACATCTTGGCTATTTGATCATCGACATACAACTTGGCTTTTTGCTGAACGTTTATCGTAGTTTTTTTATTTTTTATTTTGATAGTGAGATGACTTCATAAGAAGGTCCACTGTCACCCATATCATATCTTTTCCATGTTTAGTACGATGTACTCCACACACAAAATCCATCGGGATGTCTTCTCATTTTGATACGGAAATATGAAGTGATTGGAGTGTACCCGTTGGATATCGGTGTTCCACTTTAATCTAATGATAAGTTAAACACTTTGATGCAAATTCTGCAACTTCATTCTTCATACCTAGCCACTAATAGCTCTCCTTGATGGTTCAATACATCTTTGTAGTTCATTGGTGCATAACATATGCTGAGTAGTGAACTTTTTCTAGAATCTGCTTCTTTAAAGTATCATTATTTATAGCATAATGCATGGTGCTGTTTTTTTTTTTTTAACACTATCATCACTCTCGATGTAGAAATCCGTTTTATCACCTTTAGTTATCTCCTTTTTAATCTCCATTAGCTCCTTTTTGTCTCGTTGAGGTGTTTTGGATTCCCCCATCAAGGTAGATTTTACCTTAACTATAACCTTTAGTGTACTCGTGTGCTTCGATTTAAGTTCTCTAATGCTTCATAACTTTCTTTTACAATAACAATTGCGTGCTCGTCGGCTGAACTAATATTGGTGAGTTGGCTTACAACTCAGAACATCAACTACTACATTAGCCCTTCCAAAATGGTACTCGATAGTCACATCATACTCTTTCATTAGCTCGATCTACCTTCACTACATTCATACTCACGCCTTACATGAGTGCAACGCTTCCACCTCAAGTTGATCGAGCAAAAAATTAATTCATTACTAAATAATTTCTAAAATTGACTTCATAATCAGATTCAAAGCATTAAGTCGATCCTAAATGGCCTTTTGAATCATCAAAATCCATCAAGAATAGCAAAAGATAAACTAACCCTAATTATTCGAAAGAAAGAGAAAACTGAGCAATGAAACAGTAACCTGAAACCCTAGGCAAATTGGGGATTTTCAATCGGCTGATTTGCAAAGCAATTGAACACAATGTCGTTATTCCTGAGGTTGTCACGATCATTTCCGGCTATGTCACGACCTTCGCAAATCGAAATTTCGGCCGGTGGAATGTCAATTGCATTTGCGGCTTGACTGGTTTCAAAAACTTCAGCAACGTCCTTGACTTTTCTTACACAGACACCAAGGTCCTCAAGTTTTTCCAGTGTGCCATTTCTTCCTCGACAGTCACAAATGCATAATCAACTTCAATCTTTCCTGCATTGCTTCTTCCTTGATCTGTCTTCGTTTCTCTCTCACCTTGAAAACCTTCAACTCATTCAAAATTGCTTCCAAGAAGGTTTTGATTCCCACCTTGATCATTTTGTTCATTGGAGAGCTCGATTTCTTTATCTGCAAGTATGCTTTCGTCTTCTTCTTTTTGAACTTTCTTCTGTTCCAAGCAAACCAATCCTTCAATGAATTGTTAGAATGCAGGCTCAGCTAAACAACCTCTTCCAACAGCTCCTTCTTTGTTTAGTGGAGACTGCATTCTAATTAACTTCACAAGAAAGTCAAATCTTCATTTTTGAAGTGACTTAGTGAAAATATCTGCAAGTTGGAAGTTTGTTTTGCAATACACCATTCTGATTCCTTCTTCTCAATCAGCTCTCTTACCAAATGGTACTTGATGTTCACATGCTTTGTCCTAAAGTGATCACCTGGATTTTCAGCCATAGAAATTGCAGAATTAGAACCACAATAGATAGGGATACATAATTCTTTCAACTCCCCAATATCTATCAGAATCTTCTTAATCCATATAGCTTGCTTAGTTGCCAGGTTGATTGCAATGTATTCTGTTTCTGTAGTTGATTGTGCCACAGTCTTCTGACTTTTTAGCTCCAAGAAAAGATTCTTGAGCCAAAACTACTGCAGTATCCACTCTTGCTTCTGCATCTTTCTTCATTCCCATAACTAGCATCACAGAACATTAACAACTCTCCCTTTCCACCATTTTCATACCATAAACCATAATCACAATTGTTTTTCACAAACCTTAGAACTCTTCTAACATATGCAGCATGTTCTTTAGATGGATTACAACTACAACTAGCAAGCATATTAACTATGCAAGCTAAATCAAGCCTAGATGCACACAAATACATCAAAGAGCCTATCATGCTCTTATAGAGTGTAGAATCAAATTCCTCACTAGACTTTGTTGGTTGCAGCTTTAGTTGAACCTCTATTGGTGTAGAGATCAAGTTGCAATTCTTCATTTGAAACTTCTCCAGCATGTCCTGAGCATATTCTTTTGGTGCACAAAGATTCCATCTTCTCTTTGCTCTATCTCAAGACCAAGGAAATATTTCATCAATCCAAGGTCTGTCATCTTGAATTCTGACTCCATCATCTTCTTGAAATCTTTAACAAGTTTAGGTGCAGTGCCAATGAACAATAAATCATCCACATAGAGTGCACAAATCAACTTTTCTCCTCCTTGATGCTTGACATACAAGGTTGCTTCATTCTGACTCTTCTCAAATCCATTATGTAGTAGATGGAAATTGATTCTTGAGTACCAGGCCCTTGGGGCTCGCTTTAGGCCATAAAGAGCCTTGATAAGCTTGTAGACTTTGCCTTCTTCTCTTAAAACTACAAAGCCTTCAAGTTGCTTTACAAATACTTCTTCTCAAGTACTCCATTCAAGAAGACTGACTTTACATCCATCTGATGTATTTTTCAATTGTTGTTTGCTTCCTTTGCCAATAATAATCTAACAATATCCAACCTTGCAACTGGTGCATATGTTTCTTCATAGTCAATACCATACTCTTACTTGTAGCCTCTCACAACCAATCTGGTTTTGTACCTGTTGATTGTTCCATCAGCATTTAGTTTGGTCCTAAATACCCACTTTATATCAATGACCTTTGTATTCTCTGATGGTTTGTTGTAGAAATACCATGTTCCATTTTCTTCAATAGCATCCATCTCTTCTTTCATTGCTTTCTTCCATTCTGCAGATTTCTCAGCTTGCTTGTATGTTCTAAGCTCAATGCTAGCAGACATTACTTCTTTCATTCTGCATCTAGGAAGTCCTCAATAACACAAATGAACTCTAACACATCTAGATCAAGAGCTACCATTGATCTTTCATAGATTTCACTCAAGCTTTTCTTCTTGTTGGTCTGCAAATCTTCTAGAGTAGATGTATCAATGTCTGTTGCTTGAATTTCAGGATTCCGTAGACTTCCTTCATTGAATAATGGCTCTCCTCCTGAATTTGGTGAATCAAGAGCATTATTTGATCTGCTACTTTCTCCTTATGTTAAAAATGATGTAGGATCATTGTGAACTCCTCCTGGAGTTGAGTTTGGTGTATCTAAAATAGATGGAACAAACATATTAGGAGATTCAAGTGATTCCTCATGATCAGATGAGGTTTCACTTTGAATTTCATCAACAATTGGTTGCATTGGTATCTCATAAAATACTCTTCCAGGCTCACTCATAGTTGGTTCACTCCACTCAAATTCAGAATTTTCATCAAATTTTGAACTCATTATAATTATCATCCATTCTTTCACTGGATCCCAAATCCTGTAACCCTTTGTTTGTCCTAAACTATATCCCATCATAATTCTTTTCATAACCTTTTCTTTTATTTTCTTCCTTCTTTACTCAGGAATATGAGTATAAGCAATGCAACCAAATACCTTTAGATAATGATTTAGGCTTTTCTCCAAACAATATCTAAAAAGGTGTTTTTCCTTTCAAAGCTTCGGTTTGCAGTCTGTTTTACAAATAGATAGTTGTGTTGCATGCCTTAGGCTAAAACTTTCTAGGAACATTCATCCCAAACATTAAATATTTTCCCATTTTCACAACTGTTCTATTCTTCCTTTCTGAAACACCATTATGATCTAGACAATAAGGTACAGTCAATTATTGAAAGATGTATTCCTTTTCATGGAATGTTTTGATTTAATTTGAAGTGTACTCTCCACCTCTATCACTTATAAGATACCTCAATTTGCTTTGATTTAATTTGAAGTGTACTCTCCACCTCTATCACTTCTAAGACACATCAATTTGTAGTCTGCTTCAGCTTTAGCTTGTGCTCTCCACAGCTTAAACATTCCAAATACTTGGTCCTTTGTTTTGATAAAATAGATCCAAGAGTATCTACTAAAGTCATCAATGAACTCCAGATAATATCTATTACCAACAACATATGGAATATTTATTAGACCACACACATTAGTATGAACTAGCTGCAACTTTTGTGTTGATCTCCAATGACTTTATGGAAATGATACTTTCTGACTCTTGGCTTTTGCACATGCCTCACAAACTTTCTTTATTTTTTCACAAAGCTTTGGAATGCCTTGTACAACCTCATTCTTCTGTATTGTCAGTATATTATCAAGTCCAGCATGGCCAAATCTTCTCTGCCACAACTATATAGTTTTAGTAATGGTGCTAATAGAATGCACCTTCAACATCTTTCATTCTTATTTGGACCTTTCTTTCTTCTCCTTCTTTCACGAAACCATCCGGTTGATGTACAGGCGCAGTCTTGACATCAAGATGATGTATCTCCCAGCCTCCTGTTGCGGCTAGAGATGACAGAAATTGAATGGTTTCTAATCGAGCTACAGGTGCAAACACCTCATCGTAATAAATTCCATGTTTTTGAACATATCTCTTTACTACAAGGCCAGCTTTGTACTTGTTGATGATTCCATCTGAATTTTTCTTGATTTTGAAAATCCATTTTAGTCCTATAGGCTTCACGTTGGATGGTTTGTCAACTAGCTTCTATGTCTTGTTTTTGTTAATTGATTCTATCTCGAATTGTGCTGCATCCATCCATTCTTTCGAACCTTCAGCTTCTTGATATGTGCTTGGTTCTCCATCAATACTAAGCAACAATTCTTCGCCAAGTATATCCGCTATAAAACGTAATCCTCAAGGTATTTGGGTCTGCTCGTTTCACGATTTGATCTCTTTAAAACCGGATTATTTTCGTGATAAAAGTCTTGTGAAACCTCTTTTGGACCTTTAATACTTCTTTTATGAATTCCGAGGTGAGATATTATTCGGTGAAGATTCAGTCTTCGTACTTTTCTCTCTTTCGGCCGAAATAGAGTCACCTTCTTTGTTTGAAACAGAGCTCGAAACAGAGCTGGTTCTTTCTTCGTTGATTGAACGAAAATTGGTTCCATCATCTATGGTTTCTCTCCAAACCATCGTGAACATTCCAGGCTGTGCACTTTGATCATCATCATGTGACTTACTTCATTCCCAACTACTTGACTCATTAAAGAATACATCTCGGCTTACATAAATTTTATTGGTGGAAGGATTGTAAAATCAATAAACCTTAGTCCTTGGTTCCGTTCCGAGATATACAAGAGGTCTAGATCGATCATCCAACTTCTTTAAATTGATCGCTTCTACTCTTGCATATGCCTTACAACCAAAAATTCTAAGGTGATCCAAGTTCGGCTTGTTTCCTTTGAATGACTCGTATGGTGTTTGATCATTCAATGCTTTCATGGTCACTCTATTGATCAAGTAAGTGGCGTGTCTCACTTCTTCTCCCCATAGGTGATTCGGCATTCCCATCGCTTTCAACACGCTCCTTGTCATCTCAAGTAATGTGCGATTGCACCGTTCAACCATACCGTTTTTTTCAGGTGTATAAGGGGTTGTAAATTGTCTTGCGATGCCATTGTCTTCATAAAATGTTTGAAAATCGATAGAAATAAATTCCTCCCCCTATCGGTTCGAAACATTTTAATTTTCTCCCATTTCACTTTCCACCAAGCTTCTGAATTTCTCGAAAGCTTCACTCTTCTCCTTTAACAAGATAGTCCACATGTATCTTGAAAAAATCATCAATCAATACAAATATGTATAGATTTCTTACTGTGGTTGATGGTGCGATGGGGCCACATAAGTCACCATAAATTAATTCTAACTTGTGTTGTGTTCTGAATTGTGTTGCTTGTGGGAATGATTATCGAGTTTGTTTTCCTATAAGGCAGCACTCGCATATTCTCTTCTCGTCTTCGAAGTTGGGTAACCCATGAGCTAGCTTCTTCTTGGACATTATTGACATTGTTTTAAAATTAACATGCCCTAGTCTTGCATGCCATCGCCAAGTTTCGTCATCAAGTTTGGTGAGTAAATTCTTCGGAACTCCTATTGTGAGTTTAATTTTGTACATACGATTAGGGGATCGAAATACCTTCATGAACAGACTCCCATCGGAATCATGCATGGTAAGATAGTTTTCTTTCAATCTTACATCGCAACCCACTTTCGTAGCTTGTCCTAGACTGATGATATTGCTTTTAAGGTCCGGAATCCAATAGATATCATTGATTATTGTTTGTTCTCTGGTTTTTGCTTGAACTATTATCGATCCTTTTCCTTTGATATCTACACATGATTCATCTCCAAACTTGACTTTACCTCTTATATTTTCGTTTAGCTCTGAAAAATAAGATCTCTTTCCCGTCATGTGGTTACTCGCACCGTTATCCAAGTACCAAGTACTTAGTTTACTTGCTTCTTCCTCTTCGTACTTGCTTGGAAATATTTTTTGCTCATTCAAAAACATCATCTCGTGCATGTAAAGAGCTGCATCAGCCTCCTCTGTTTTTGCTAGGTTCGTTTCTTGTTGATTTCTACCCTTTTCTGGACACATATTAGCGAAGTGCCCCTTCTTGTCGCAACGCCAACAAGTAACATATGATCGATCCTTCTTTTATTTTTCTTTGTTTTGATTATGATCATTGTTGTCTCTTTATTGTGTGTTAAAACATCCTTTCCACAGCCTCTTCCATGGTTTCCTCGGCCTCTACCTCGGCCATTAAGACCACCTCTTGAAGCTTACTCGTAGGAAGCATTGAATAAGAGTTTGTTCTGATCAACTCTTTGATTCTCTTCTCCTATCCTTTCTTCGTAGGCTTTTAACTTACCAATTATGTCTTCAAAACCAATTGTTTTGAGATCTAAAACTTGCTCTAATGAAGCAATGATGTGAATAAACTTGTTTCTTGGTAAACTGTTCAATAATTTCTTCACAAGCTTATGTTCTTCGATATTTTGTCCTAGAGCTGCTGATCTAGAGGCTAAACTCGAGATCATCCCTGCAAAATCATCAATTTTTTTGGTTTCATTCATTGTCAAACAATCGAATTCTGAGGCAAGAGTTTGAAGTCTCGCTTCCCGTACTCGGTCTGCTCCCAATTATCGAGATTTTATTGCTTTCCACATAGCTTGAACCTCCTTTAACTCGCCAATTTGTAAGATCAAGTTTTTCGGGATGGATTGGAAGAGTAAGGCCATTGCGATGACATTCTTCTCTGCATCCATTGTGCCTGGTTCTACGGCCTCCCAAACTTTATGAACTTTCAATGTCACCTTCATTCTCATCGCCCACACGGTGTAATTAGTGGCGGTGAGAAATGGACATTGAACTGACATGATCTTGGGTTCCTTCTCCTATGGTGATGCGACGATGGCTCCCTCCATGTCTTCGGTCTCACGTTATTCAAGATCGTTTGATTAAACGTAAGGCTCTGATGCCAAATTTGATCGTATGGTCTCGATCCGCAATACCGAACAAAGAACTATGTAAAAGAACGTATTATCTTTTATTGATTTTAGAAACATCTCAAAACTAAAACCTTGTATCTAAGCTTGTTGAACACCTCTCAACATAGCTTCTTATTTATAGGTATAGACATCTGTTATTCCTATCAGAAATAGTCAACTCCTATTTCTATTAGAACTCTTAAAATAGAATTCTTATTCCTAATCGAATTACCTAACATGTCTTGTATGCAGTTGCCAATACCAATATCGTCATTGTTGCTGCTGCTGCTTCATCAGACTTGAAACTCTTCAGGACAAGAGTGAATAGCAGCTTTTTCAAAGTGGCAATGGGTGATAAGATCGATCAGGATGTTGGCAATGCCTAAGAATCCATGTTGCAATTCAAAAGGGGAATTTTTAGCCAAGTGATCTAAGCTTAGTGAACTCTTGTTTTGTTTAAAGTCTTAATGATATTATATTCTTTGTTTGATACGTATGTTAATACCGAATCAGAAATGTAACTCTCTAAATATATCCAATTAATAATGAGAAAACCCACAGAGTCACGATTCTTCTCAAGCCTATCAATTTAGGTCTACACAGTTTTTACTTCATGATGAACATGTCCAAACACTTCTTCTTCCAAGCTCTTAGGGATAACTCGGAAATTGTACGTAGTTTCGTCATTAATGGGAGAGCCCTCATATCCATGCTGATTGTTTCCTTCAACATACATTGTTGCCACCAACCGTCAATGATTTAAAAGGGTCATCTTCTCATCAAATTGTTGACATTTTCATGAAATTACAGCGAACCCCCAGCGTTTCGTTTCTTCTTATCCAAGCTTAGAGTTCTCAATTTGCACAAACCCCAGCTTAAGGGGGGTGTTGAAACTGTGGTTGCCGTCGTGATGAAGAACAAGAATACTTGAGGGATTTGCCCAAAGCTGACTTACTTGCTCAGCTCAACAACAAATGCAGCCCAAAGCTTCTCTGATTTTGTTTTCTACAGGAATTCCGGCCATCAGTCCCCAATCAAAGTCTTCCTGATTTTATGGCATTGTCATTAGCCATACTGATTGGATAACTTGGTAGATATTATTACTAATGCAGAGAGTGTATGCTGGAATAGATTATGAGTAAAAAGATTTATTTCCCATCTTCTTATAGATAATAGCGAGATTTTTAATTTTAAATATGTTCCAATTTTAAATTCAAATATAGATTTTATTATCAAATCAACATTCGACACATCGTTTTATTAACGAATAATAACGTGACACGTGTATTTTTAAACTTTGAGGTTAATTAAGTTTCAAATTACTCTAATTAGGAAATCAAAACACAATAATGACATAATGATTCCTAATAAAATTCTACCGATTACTTTTTTCTAATATAATAATTTTATTTCTAATGAATTTCCTATCTATTATTTAAAAAATCATTCCTTATAAAATTATAATACACTATATTTTTTCTTCTAATTTTCTTATTAAACAATTTTTTTCTAATTAAAATTTATTAAATTATTTTATCTATTCCTAATTAAAACGGACATGTCTTTCTTTTTTCCTATTCACATAGACATATTATTAAAAAAAATGGACCGTGCTATTTTAGCTCCGACGAATGACATTGTAGGCTATGGGAACAAATACATGCTATCTAAAATACCGAGAGAAACGAAGATGTATCTGAGCTTTGATGGACCTTGCACGTCGGAAGGGATGGTAGAGAAGTATGATGATATCATCATGCCGGAATTCTTGACCACGTTCGGGGCTGCTGAGGCACGAACTGAAACTAAAAGTTGGCATTCCGGTAATGTTGTTGAGAAACATAGACCAATCAGCGGGATTGTGCAACGGGACGAGGCTTATGGTGACGCTATTGTGCAGGCAGTTCCAGCTGGCACTTTCGTTCGCGATGACGATCGATAAAAGCCAGAGATAGTCGCTCAGGCACGTGGGGTTGTATCTGTCGAGTCCGATGTTCTCCCATGAACATCTCTATGTTGCAATCTCGAGGGTCACAACCTATAGTGGGCTTAAGATGTTGATCCGTAATAAGGAGGGAGCCGTGAGGGGAAAGACCGTGAATGTGGTATTCAGAGAAATATTCAGGAATTTGAGATGACTTGGGATAATTTAGATAGTTTTTTTTAGGCCTTTTAATTTTTTTTATTGGAGGGATTTATGCTTATTTCGATAGTTTTATTAACCTTCATTTTCATATGTATATTTGGATGATTATTGAACTTCTAAAATATTAAATATAGTATGATGATTATCTATAATATTCGTTTAAATAGTTTTGAAAAAAAAAATACATCCTATCCAATAGATGGGTCTCGTGACTAGTTTGTACAAAAGCCTTCTATGTGGCAATGTAACAATGAATTCAGTTAATACAAAAATAGAGTTTTCTCTCCTTTGAATTCTACTTCAATAATACAACAGAAATGCTGTCATTTTTTCTTTCTCTCTTTTGAATTTTGATGGATGGAGCAGTAGACACTCAATGGCAAGATTTAACCATGAAGTGACCCTGGAGACTTCATTTTCAGATAAATCCATATTAGACCTTCGAATAGTGAAGCTCGTTAATTCAGAACCCCGGTGATATCTAATAAACTCCTCAAGAAAATCCTGAAATGAAATTCGCCAAAAATAAGATTTATCAAGATAACCGAGTTCATCAACATCAATGACTAAGGAAGGAATATACCGGCATAAAGTTTCACATCGTTTAGAGGTCAAGCTCATCTTACAAATGTCTTCTGTTGTGAGATAGTCCACGTCAATGGTACTGCGATCATCATGCTGAAGCTTCCGGTATCCTTAAATTAATCGCATGAGGCATGCCAAAGAATAATTGTCGCCCAATCAGCAATCTCAATAAATGGCCTGATGTCGATAGCCTGCAAACCTGAATAAGAAATAGACACATTGTTTCCCAATCAGCAATTGTTACACTCTCTATCTTTTTGATACAAGGTAAATTTTGAAAATCTAGCTCACTAAATATTCCCACAAGTCAGTAATCCTGTAATTGAAATTTGAGTAAGACAAAAAATTTGTACATCGTACCTTTTTTTTTCAAATTTAATAAATAAATAATAAATTACATACAATCTACTACATATATTAAGAGAATTAAGTGGAAGAAAATCCATACCATATTTTTCTGGTAAATCGTTAATTCGATTTCAACGATAATTAGAAGCACAAAATACATAAATTTATCTTTAACTGTTTTAGTTCCCCACCATCTCTTTGCACCTCTTACTTCAAGATATATATACGTCTGCTGAACTCTTTTAGATCTCGAAAAAATTGATTGGTTTGGATTCGAAGTTACTTTACGTATCAAATTTTGAGGAGGCTATATGATTTGATTAATATGCAAAGAGAAAAAAAAGATAGTATTTATAGTGATTGTATTTTAATAATTAGGGTTTTTTTTATATGTCTTTGAATTACAATTTTATGATTTTATTCCTTTCACAATACTTTATTATCAATCTCCTTTCTAGTTAATATTCCATCCGTATATAAATAGATGACGTTTTTGAGAATATTTTTTGTCTTTAAAAAGATAACATTTTTAGAATGTCAATGCATTTTTTTACCCTTTTATCCCTCCACTCACTCTCTTCTCAACATAATTAATAATTTTATAAAGAAAGAGAAAAGGTAAAATTGTAAAGTAAAAGATGATTTATGTATTGGAGTCGATGATATTAGTATGCGTAAAAAATCTTAAAATATCATATATTCAAATACATAAGTAGTAATTTATATGAATTATTGACATGAATTAACCTCTAGATCTAGCTGTTAAAATTATTATTTTTCTGCCCTAACTTCTCTAATGTTTTTCATGTAACACTTAGGTATTTTAAAACTAAGGACTAAAATTGGTCAAGAAAATAAGAATTTTTTGAATATTCGAAAACAAGTAATATAAAGAACATTTATTTTCTTAGAGCTGCAGTTAACTTTGGTAATCACTTTACATTTTAACTTTTGGAAGGGTGTGAGAGAAATTGTATATATTACTTACGTGTGAAAGTGATTTATTTAACTTAAGTAATGCAGTTCTTATTTGTGTTAGAAATCTTAGAGATCCAAAGCTCTTAATGAAAGTGAAGCAATAGATCTCTTTGCAAGGATTTCGAAAAAAAAAGTTTCACGTAAAAAGTTTTCTGTGAGGCATTATATCAAACAGTTGTTGTGCATAGGTGTAACTTGCTTCCCAAGACATATTTGGAACTTCAGAGATACATTCCTTCAATGCAGTAAACTTAGTCCATGTTCCTAACTCCAGGATGTTGCTGATTATGATTATTGGAATGTCACAGCTTCTCTCAAGCAATTAATCGAACACCTTATGCTCAAGATTTTCTTCATGTCCAAATTAACTCATTTTCTTCACAATACACCTAGAAAAAAATATTTGACAAATAACAACACCAACAATGTAATTTAATTTTCTACTAATCAAACCATACAAACCAAAATCCTCAATCATATTCATTAAAAAAGGCAAGTAATTTAATTAGGACGGTGTGCATTTGACTCAAAAAACCATGCTGAACAACGACATATCGGGTAATTGTTCAACAATTCTCTAGAATGGAAAGCCCCAATTTCGAGTTAGGATCCTTAGTTTGGTATTTCTGGGTTTTCTGGGATTAAGCTTGCGAATGCAATAAATTAGAGTTAAGTGTTTCTTTCTCTGTAGTTGATGAAATTTTGTGATTCAAAAGTCCATTTCAAGTTACTTTGGTACTCTGAATTCATAGGAATAGTCAATTTCATCAATTATCTAGTAATAAAGTATTAGCTTGATCGGCTTGTTTTCTGGGTTTTGTTGTCAAAAATTGGGAATTTTGTATGTTGGTTATTTTTCTTGTTCCTTTCGATCCAGTCAAGCTACATTATGCATTTGGAAGTTGTTATGGAGGTTTTTGCAAGATCTTAGCATGAGAATATGAGAATGGCTGCTGCTCTTAGTTTATTTAAGTTCAAACTCAACAAGTCCAATAGCTAGTTTTATTTCTAGTCAAGTAAATGAAGATGTGAAGATACATAATCATTTAGTAGAGTATTTAGAACGTTTTTGCAATGGCCATAATCAATTGTCATAATGAATCAGGCAAGTCAACTCCAAAGTCAATCTTTGAATTTTTTTGTGCACTGATCTGTTTTTTAAGAAGAAGAAGAAATTTTATTGCAGCTGATACGATATGGGGACTTTTATGTAATTTGGATTGTTGCGCTGTAGGTTTCTCTAGCTTAGGATCTATCAGGTACGTGTAACTACCCTTTCCCCTTTGTGAATCTATGCCCCTGGGGGCACGGACACCGCTGGCCTCGCCCTCCTCAAGAGGCTGAATGCGCCCAAAGCCGAGAAGAGCTACGGTCCCACAATTGTAGAGGTCGCTTTCACAGCACTAACAATCCAAGTCAAACCTGAGGGCTACCCTATGTAAAGACCCTTCTCAGATGTCCAAGATAAGCCAAGCTTTATCCGTAAGAGACATACACGAGACTTAGGGCATTCTCTCGATAGAAGTACGGACACTTCTCTCTTTAGCTTGAGATCCACCACGTAGTAGCTCGGCTTGGTGGTGAGCCTTGTAGGCCAGCTCCAGGCCGTAGACGCTCAAATACTTCTCACCCTCCCATTTTGTTCTAAGTCCTTAATGAAGCTCGAAAACTGATCGAAAAAGACGCGTGCTCCTCACCTCTATTACGTTTCAGACCAAGTCGAAACATTGGCGCCGACTGCGGGTACTACGTAAAAAAGTTACCTTTTTCTACATCTAGTCTTCATCAAGTTTATAGAATTCAAAGCTACAGTTGCCTTTTCGGGTAACTCTTCTACAAGATTACCTAATTTGCTCTTACTGCTTTGCAAAGTATGCGTACTAGATCAGCACCCGCTCGGGGTGACAATGATGCCGACGGCCGAGAATGATCAAGATTCTGGTAGGAGAAGGTCGTCACCGCCGAACGACCCGCCGCACTGACATGTATGGTTCCGAATGCTACCACCCGCATTAATATCTTGTTTTGCTGAACTGGCTGTCTCGTTCGTCAACAAGTTTGTAAGGGGACAAGTCCATGATAAGAATCCAGTGACCATACTGAAATGTATGTAGAAGAAAGAGGAAACCCTACGGGAGTATTTCCACCGCTTCCAAAATGAATGCAATGCGATATGTCAAGCCATTAACATCCTCTTTATAAGGTCCGCTCTCATTAATGGGACCACTAACGAGTCTTTGCAAGCTCAGCTAGCTAGGAGGAAACCAACTTGAATGATGGACGTAGCCGACATAGTCGGCAAAGAAATGAGGGTAGAAGACGTCCTCAGACACTGCAAGACTGGAAGGTGTTGCCCTCAGAAAAATAGTTCGTTCCATAAATATCATATAAACGACGGAAAGAGAGGCCAGTGCCTTGAAGATCACGGTCAAGAGCTTCCCTGCTACCTTAATCATGCCCTCTAACTACAACTCGAAGCCATGTTCTAATGGGTATCGAAAAATATGATCCTACGGCCATCAGGTACCCCAAGCCCATGAAGTCGGACGCGATTCGTAGAAACATCGACCACTATTGTGATTTCCATAAGGACTATGGTCACGCCATCGAGGATTGCAAGTAGCTGAAAGATGAAATGGAGTTCCTTATCCACCAAGGAAAGCTGAGCTACTTTGTCAAAAAGGCCGACGACAGAGGCTGAAATGCCGATCGAAGGAACTAGGGGACCCCACGTCGAGGAAATTACAATCATGATGACAAGAGAGCAGACAGGCATGATAGAACCGGTAGGTGGAGGTGTGATACACATGATCTTCGGTCGAGAAGAAACTGCAAAGATTAAGAGCGCAAGGAAGAATGCCAGACGTGAAGCCAAACAAATTATGGCCATGGCTATTGCCCCGTCAGCGCGCATGACGTTCGACACTAGAGGCACAATAATCAACTTCTCTGAAAAAGAACTGGCCGAGATCCAATATCCTCTCACTTATCTATTGGTCATTAAGATGATCATTGCCAACACCACGGCAGGCCAAGTCTTGGTAGACGACGGTAGCTCGATTGATATCCACTACTACCACGTCTGTAAAGGGATGGGTTTTGATGATGCCTACCTTGTCCCATCACCTGGGCCAATCTTTACTGTCAACAAGATCAGAATTCCGTCAAGGGACAGATCAAGCTCCCAGTTATGCTAGGAGAAGGAAGCTGCAAGGCGCTCCAAGTCATCAACTGGCTAATTATCGACGACCTGACCGACTATAACGTCATCCTTGGCAGGAGCGGTATAGCCGCCTTATTTGGCATCACCTCATTTCTCTACCAGGCTTTAAAATTCCTAACCTCGAGGGGCATAGGCTTAGTACGCAGTGCTCAAGCCGAAGCCAGAAAGTGCCACCTGAACACGATAGAGTCCGTCTAAGAAAAGGACCTGATCGAGTTGCTCGAAGCTGCTTCCATCTCCGATCCAGAACAAGGTGAGACATTTAACAAGCCTCTAAATAGAAAAGGTATAAGTCTCTCAAGGCTTCGAGCTATATGCTCGCCACCATTGTAGAGCGCAAAGCCGAATCAATCGAAAGACACATGCCGTTTTCATCGGCCCACCTTCAGCTGCAAGTGAAGCCGACATGAAGATGTCCTCGTTGGTTATAACGACGTCGGGATGGACCTCAAGCCCCAATTCTCCCTTTCGGAGCCACGACACTGGAGATTAACATTCCAACTCAAGAGGAAATGGAGGAGACAAAGCCCTCACCAAGTTACGTGGCCAAAGTTGTACGTGCCCTGAAGCGGGCATCGAGAACAATCACAGCCCAATGGAAAAAGTCGACCTCTTTCTGGCTCTGCCAAAGGTCGATCCTCAGCACTTTTGAAAGTCTGGCCCCGGCACGAAAATATCCCCGACTTGCAATGACAGACTTTATCTAATGAGGATTACCTCAAAATAGTTTATTTGGCCCTACGCGGCGTATCTTGTAAGCCCTTCTGAGGCGCAAATATTGTCTATGAACTATGTGCCAGTCCCATGAGCGGCATCATTCAACATATGTCAAAATTCATAAGACGCGTTGGAATCTCGAGTAAAGGATGAACGTAGACCCTCGAGTCTTAGTCCGCTCGGTCTTCACCCTGCACCAGTCCCGACGGAAAAATATGCTTAAGGCATGACTAGAAGGATTCTCAATGAACATACACTAGATCGGTTTTAGCCGAAATCCATCATGGAGCGAGGCCGCGTCCACCCAGTTGGTTATCCTACTGGCCTATAAAGCATATAGACCAGGCCAAATGGGTACTTTGATGGGTTTGGGCTCGTGACCATTTTAGTCCCCGGCCTAGCACGAACGCTATGCTAAACTTAGAGGCCGATTGAAACGGGCCAAATGTGTGAAACGCCCACCCCGAAAAATCTTTGGATTGGAAAGCACATGATAGAAAGGATATAGACGCTGGTTAAGAGGGAAGCCCACCCAGCGCTAAACATCGGTTAAGAGCCAAGTCCACCCCCACAATCCTTTTTAGTGCCAAAATAATGTCTATACTACGCCTATAAATTATAACTACGTGTAAGTCGCCGGTTAAGAGGTACCCCCGACCCGACGCCTCTCATTGTTTGGGCAGAATTAAAAGTCGGAGTCCCAAAGAAAAAAGGTCAAGATGTCGATTAAGAGGTATGCACACCATGAGTACTTCCTTATACATGAAAAAATCTAATAAGTCCTAAAATGAAAAGGTCAAGCCGCAGGTTAAGAGCTATGACCACACCAAAGCTTCCTTGTACTTAGACCAAGATTCTGGCTTTCAAAAGAATAACATCACGACTAAAAGCCCAAGAGTCAAATCGATGATACATTCTTCTCCAACAGGTAAAGTTTCTCAAAGTCCAGAAAGTAAAACTTATTAAGAGGTACGCCCACCCCAGCAACAGACGTCGGCAAAGAGGTACGCCCACACTGACGTTCTTTCTATAAGGACAATAAAGAGCAAAACTAAGACCTATGGAAATAAACAGGATAAGATGTCACCAAAGAGGTACGCCCATACCGACGCCCATTCCAATAAGGCAAAATTGACACCTATTAAAGAAACAAGGCCAAGGCCTATGCTAAACCGACACTACTGAAGCGAAGGATACAACTCTAGGCTTAACGAGACTCGTGAATCCAATAAAATCCCACGACAAGAAGAATTTCTTCCACGAGACCGTACGCTCTCCTTCAAGAAAGGCGGCAAATGATGCGGCATGAGGGCTTTTAGGCTATTTGGATCGTGCCGACGTAGGTTTCTCCGGCTTAGGATCGGTCAGGCACGTGCAGTGGCTCCGTTTCCTTTGTAAGGCTACGCTTCTGGGGGCACGGACACCGCCGGCCTCGCCCTCCTCAAGAGGCCGAAATGTGCCAAAGCTGAGGAGACTTACGGTCCCACAACTGTACAGGTTGCTTTCATAGAACTGACAGTCCAATTTAACCCTAAGGGCTACTCTACATAAATTTCCTTCTCAGAAGTCCCAGATAAGCCAAGCTTTATCCATAAGAGACACACATGAGACTTAGGGCATTCTCTCTAGAAGTGCGGACACTTCCCTCTCTAGATAGAGATCCACCACGTAGCCGCTCGACTTCGTGACGAGCCTTGTAGGCTAGCTCCAGGACTTAGACGCTCAAATTCCTATCCTCCATTATGTTCTAAGTCCTTAATGAAGGTTGAAGACTGATTGGAAAGAGGCGCGTGCTGCTTACCTCTACTACGTTTCATACCAAGTCAAAACAGCAGCAAATCACCAATTACTTTACCTGAAAGATTAAAAATCTATAGAGAAGAAGTAGTGCGCAAGGAAAGACGGATTGCTTTTGCTTTGTGGTATTTTTCCGTGAAGTGGTCCCAAAACCATTAGCAGTTTTACTAGTACTTTTCTAGTTTTGTTCTACAATTCATATTTTTCATTTTCTTAATTATGTAATCAAATTATAACTTCTAGGTTATCTCTTTGGACTACTATATAAAGTCTTTAAGTTGTATTTTCATTTTTATGAGCTTTGAATGAATCTGAGAAAAATTGTTCAAGTTCATCACTTTATTTTTTCCAGTTTTACAAAATCCTTATTGTAATGGGTATTTTAGGATCACCTAAATCAAACTACTTTTAGTTTATTTAGGATTTCCAACACCAAACACGGTGAGATAAACCCCATTAAGTATTGATTATCAAACCGAATCATGGAAGCAACAATTATCTAAGTTCTTTTCTGTGTATCAGTTCCTTTATGTGCAAGTAATAGTCCTGTTTTTCTTTTGTTTGTCTTGGATTGTGTCATGTGCTGTCTTTCTTGCTGTAGAGAGCAGTTCCAACCAGTGTATAAGTATTAACCTCTAATTAGGGATGGGATTTGTGTTAGTAAAAACAGGTCTAACCAATTACAAATTATTTATTGATTATTAAGTAGGGGCTTGCCAAAGAGGGTTCTTGTAGGCACAAAAAGTAATTCGTAGGAAATCTAGCCACTTACAGGTCAATACATTTGGTTCAAAAAGTCACGTCGGCGCTTTTTTACGGACGATTCACGATCGTGAAGAGACACTAAGTACCCCAACATTCTTCAAACGTAAGTAAGAACCAAGTATCCAAAGTAAAACATTAGGGATGAAGTAAGCTTTCAAGTTAAACATTGCGACCAAACATATGGTTTTACTGAAACTAAAATAGCTAGCTTAAACAAGGCTACTAGTTGGTAAGAGCTTAAACAAGGCTACAAGTCGGAAGTAATATAAACAACTTTACAAGTCGGTATTAACTAAAACAAGTCTACAAGTCAGGCTACAAGTCGGGATCTTTCAAACAATTTTACAAGTTTATCAGAACTTAAAGAAGCCTACAAGTCGGTAACGACTAAATAAGGTAACACGTCGGGATTGTAAACGATAAAAATCAACTAACGATATAAGGGTTAGAAAATAATCAACGCAAACAAAAAATTGAACGAAATCAATGTATTTGATATTAATTTCGAGAATTTAAAGATAACGTGTTACAAGCCTCTAAAAAACTCTTTGATTAACAGCTATTCACTCCATAACTCTTAATGGCTACTCTCTCAAAGATCAATGATTTGGCTAGTTTTCCATGATTGTAATGATAACTCTCTTATATGTTGAGAGCCAAAGAGGCCTTATCAAAGGAGAGAGTTTGCTCACCTGAGGTGTAGATCAGCAAAAATGAAAGAACAAAATGACAAGAATTTTAGTGTATGTGTGAGTGACTATTTTTCCGTCCCCTTGTGAGTTTTCCACCGTTCTCTTTTTATACTTATTGAGGAGCGTTCTGAAGACAAACTTGCGTGATTCACGGGCTCGTCAACGAATGTTCACACGTCAAACTTGCGTGAGTCACAGACTCGTCAACGAATGTTCATACGTTGCACTTACTTGCCTTGCAGAGCAGTTCAATGATCTTCTTTCCATGTTTAGCTTAATCAATCATCTATTGATGTCGTTGATGCTGTTTTGATTTTCTTTCCATACTTGTGTCTGAAAGCTTTGACAAGCATTCCAAAATTAGCCTAAATGACATGCCAGCGACGATGTCAACACTGCAACAATTTTCTTTCCATGTTGATGAGCAAGATCCTCTTTCTAGAAGATTTGATACATTCATCAAAGCCTTGCCATCTCTTGAGCTGTAATATTTTTTGGGCCATAAAGTGTATTTGGCTTGCTCCAAAAATAATTTGCTTCATAAGTGCTTTGATAAGCATACAAAAAATGTGAAGCAGTGAGGTAATCTGTCAAAGTGAGCCATGTTCGATGTAAATAGAGAGGATGAACATGGCGCTCTTATGAGCAACACTTGTACTAGCTGTCAAGTTGATCATCGCTACTGTGAGCAATATTCATGCAAGAAATGTCAAGTTTATCATCGCTCATATGAGCAACACTCATGCAAGAAGCAACGTCAAGGTGACCCATGCTAATGTGAGCAATGCTCATGCATGCAACGTCAGGGTGATCTTACTCTTGTGTGCAACGCTTGTCTTTATTGCTTTCATGGTGATGTTTGCATATGCACCATCAACTTCACACTTGTTACCCACTTCCCAAAAATCGCAATACTTTGCTTATTTATGACAAACGTCCTCCAAAATAGCTAGTAAATTTTTTTATCTACAAATGCCTCCTTTCAGGCTTCGAGCATGGAACTTAGCTTTGCGCAATGTTTCAAATGGTTGAGGCTTGAAAGTACTTTTACTCCTTTATTTCTTGAGAGAGTTAGCTTCGGAGCATATTTGGCTAGAGCTTTAGTTTTAGCCAAGCTTTAATTTCTTGATACATAAGCAGTTTTTATCCCTGTTTCTTGGGAGGAATTTCGCTTAATTTTAGTTTATGAGCTCATTTCAGAGCGTTGAATTAAATTTGATTTTAGTTTATGAGCTCATTACAGAGCGTTGCTTAAAGTGTTTTAGTTTAGAGGCTCATTCCGGAGCATTGATTGAATTCCTTTGCTTTAAAGGGCTCATTCTAGAGCTTTGCTTGATTTCGTTTAGTTTAAGGGCTCATTCCGGAGCATCGCTTAATTTGTAGGCTCATTTGCGGAGTGATCTTCAACTTTAGAGTATCTATCATTGGAGTGATCTCCATCTTTAAGTGTTCATCATTGGAATGTTCCTCATCTTTCGAGTGTCCGCTGTTAGAGCGATCTCCTTTTTTTTTTTAGAATAATTATACAATATTAGTGTGATCTCTATCTTTAGAGTAATCAACGTTTGAGTATCTTCCAAATTTTTATGGTGGTCAATAGAGTCATGTATTGGAGTGACCATGACATTTTCAAATTTGGGAGTAATGATTTGGTGTGTGTTTCAGATTTGGAGTGATAAGCATTGGCGTGCCCTCCAAATTCGAGAGCAATGACTTGGCATGTTCGATGTAAGCATACAAAAATATGAAGCAATGAGGTAATATGTCAAAGTGAGCCATGTTCGATGTAAATAGCGAGGATGAACATGGCGCTCTTATGAGCAGTACTGGTGCAAGCCATGTTAAGTTGATCATTGCTACTGTGAGTAATATTCATGCAAGAAATGTCAAGGCATAGCTCATATGAGCAACACTCATGCGAGAAGCAACGTCAAGATGACCCATGCTAATGTGAGCAATGCTCATGCATGCATCGTCAGGGTGATCTTGCTCTTGTGTGCAACGCTTGTCTTCATTGCTTTCATGGTGATGTTTGCATATGTACCATCAACTTCACACTTGTTACCCACTTCCCAAACAATCGTAATACTTTGCTTATTTATGGCAAACGTCCTCCAAAATAGGTAGTAAAATTTCATCGTCTACAAGAATTGTTTAAACAAGGCTACAAGTCGGTAAGATCTTAAACAAGTTTACTAATCTGAAATAATTTAAACAAGCTTACAAGTCGATAATAAAATAAACAAGCCTACATGTTAGTAAGAACTAAATTAGAGCAAAATTTAAATTTAAATTAATTTTTATTTTTTTTGATATTAAAACATATGGATCTTGAAATCGAGCTTCATGATTTGATTTGATGAACCTAAATCCAATTCGTGATTTGGGTTCGAAGACTATATTAACACGAAAAAAGTTTGAACGGATTATTGTTCTTTTCGATAGAAACAAACGGAATTTACGAAGGGACGGCCGGCCGGCTTCCCATTTCAACACTATTCTTTTCTTATTTCTATCTAAATCAAAGAAACCCTAGTTTCAAAATGAATTGGTTTACTGGGTTGACCAAGATCCGAAAGTAGAATCTCAGATATTTTCCGGTCATCGCATTCGAGATTTGTTGCTCCTAATTGTTCACTTCTTCTTCTTCGTTGATTAATTAATTGTTGCAATTGAGTTCAGTACATTGT
>NW_027266682.1:0-67618 GCF_046630445.1 Rutidosis leptorrhynchoides
GCCTTCGAGCACCTCGCCGCACACTTGGAGTCGCAAAAGCCTTCAAAACACACAAAGCCGACACGAAGCGTACGTTCAGTGTATCGGAATATCAACAATACCATCTTAAAGAGAATACTGAAACGGCCGCGAGGGATTTGAGTTAAAGAGAGCTTTACTTGAACCAGCCATGGCGGCGTCGAAGAAGGCGGAGCTGAGGAGAAGAGCCACCAGGAGAAAAGTTGCAAAAGCAAACTTCTTCATCTTCTCAAATGTGTTGTTACTATAAAAGTGGCGTGTATCTATGTGCGTGTAAGATCAGAGAGCAACTGGCAAAAGAAAAGAAATAGAAGAGTCTTGTGGTTGATGGGTGCGAGGTGGTAACAGAATGGGAGAAGGGGAGGGTATTTATACAGGGAGAGACGGGGCGTGAAGGGGAATAAAGCCTACAGAGTAACGAAAACGATGCGTTCCATGTCAGCATCATCATTACGAGACACCTAGATAAAAACGTAGTTTATAGACAAGGGGTGGATCCTAGATAAGGTTAATCCTCGTGTGGTATTATACCGGAGCTCTAGATTTGTTTAATGATCTTATCTTGGCGAACAGACTAAGCCTTCATGATAATCTCGCGAGAGATGTTTACTAGGTTGTTTCTGGCGAAGGTGAAAGGCGACACGTGGTTGGATGTGAACGCCAAAAAGCCTGCGCTCCCGGCGTTGGAAATGCTGTTTGCTGAGAAGGTTGTAAAAAGCATTGAATCGAGGAAGAAAGACAGCGAGAGAAATGGGAACGACCTAACTTGTTACTGAATGCACTTCGCGGTCTCGAGAAAATTCTTGAAGGAATGTTTTGACTTTCCAACCACGTGGAGCCTGGTGATACGTCCATCTCAGGGAGTTCTCATCTGTCAAAAAGCCATCGAAGCCATTTCGTAAAAGCTAACGAGCTGGTCATCATCGTCATCATCATCCAGGGAAGGGAACGATTTGAAGGTTACGAGAAGCTTCTCGCCCGTGGTTTACGTAGCTTCTTGCTCTAGTCTATTGTTGCTTTTACCCTAATAATGTACTCTTCTGCTCTTCTTTTTTCCTTTTGTCATGGATTTAAAAAAAGGTTGGTAATGTGAGGGGAAAGAAAAATTAGCGAAGCGTCACCGGATCCCCCCGCGTCCCTATCTTGTTTTGCTTTGAATTATCTTGTAAATGATCACCAAAGTTGACTTTGACTTGTACCAAACTCTAAAATAAAATGGCTTTGGTTTCCTAATATGTACTTACAATATGGCATAAGTCAATAAAACTAATCATTGAAAAGATCACCATGAATTTTTTTTGGGGGAGTTCCTTAACGTGACATATATTGTATTGCTTAGCTTGCATAGAATACGTACGTGATCACCTCTTCTGCGCTAGTAAAGCTCGCATTTCTTAGCTTAAAAGCATATCCCACCCAATTAACACCCATGAAGACAAGAAGAATTGCCAGTTGCTTTTAACGTCGCGAACCGTGTTTAAAGCGCGATCATTGGTGGGATCCTGGAATAGAATACAAAACCAGCGGTCCAGCTGTAGGACCCACCACTTGCTAGCTGGGCTTGACCCCATTCAAGGAAAAAAACGTCATTATTATCAGCAAATTAGGAAAAGTATTTATTCCATGGAGGATAGGGGCAGTTGGAGTGGTGGTGGCGGTATATACTCTCCCTAAAAATTGACTGACTAGGCCAGCTGAGCACTCGTTGTCTTTTGGTAACTTAAGTCGATGGGCGTATGGAACGTGAAGAGGGCCTTGAAGTCTGGCAGGTTGAGATGAAAATGGCAAGCAACTTTAATCAAACCTTTCGCATAGGGTGTGAGAAAATGTGCATGCTCGGCCCCGTCCCCGTCCCCTGCCGATTTTTACTATGCCTATGTCCTGCGACTTCGGTGGACGGTTCTGCCACTTTGAGGAGGAATTGGGTCGGTTCACCTACAGCTGTTGCGAGCCTTTCCTTGGAAAGGAAGATCTCAACTAAGATATGGAATAATATAATGGGTATTCTTACCTCCAAATTCGTGCTCTCTCTCTCTCTCTCTCTCCCCCCCCCCCCCCCCCCATGATGGCCACTAGGTAATACCTGCAACTTTCTTGCGTGCATCCTCTAGGCATCTCTGTGGGCTACTTAGAATTTGGAGAGTTTTGATTTTGACTACCCAAGTTATAAAGAACGATACCTATGGTATGCGATCTGTAAGGGAGAAAAATATTTGAACCAAGAAAACCATCCGTGGAATCACGAGTCTTTCTTTTTTATTCTCACTTTTGTGCGTGCCCGTGTACTTGTTTTGATTTCCCCTCCGCGGGGGGGGGGGGGGGGGAGGGGATGGGATGGGTTAGGCCAAGCCCATGATTGGCAGCCCTATCTAAGTCCAAAAGTACAATGTATCGCTCTTGTTTATGATGGGCTTGACACGATATCCCCGCTTCGTATATCCCACATAGCTCTAGCAAACATAATCTGCAAGCATTTTATCATGAATCAGAATAATCAACTTCCTCTAGGAAACATGTTTTGTTGTAATATTTGAAAAAAAAAATATCGAGATTGAATGTTGCTTTTGAGTTTGTTTTACAACATTCGAACATTAAACATGTGTATCTCTAAATAAATCTAGTGAGGGCATCCGAGGCTCATGCTCATGTTTAGTCTTAGATGGATTTTACCGCTTGAGGCCTTCTTAGGCCCTTGCAGCCATTGCCTAAGGCCAGTGACACAAGCGGAAGGAAAGAAAAAAAGAGAAAAGGAAAAAAAATTATCAAATCTGTTTATGGTAGTATCGATCATGTCAAGTAAGATGACCAAGAGTGATTAAACCGCAATGTTAGCAATTTTCCCCAAAATTAACTGGAATGACTAAATTGAAAAAACACTCAAAAGATTTAAGATTAAATTGGCATAACTAAAAGGTTAAAAACTAAATTGACTAGCTTATAATAAATCTAGGACTTTTTAGATAATTTTTCATTTTTGTATCAAAGGGAAAAAAATAAGTTTATATCCATCGTAGAGTTTGGGCAATGTATTTATACTTATTTAAACATCTATCCACCGTGATTTCACTTGAATAGTTTGATCTTTTCACATTTTTCTTCAAAATTGCATATTGGGGGCCAAAGCTCGGGAAAATTGTCAAAAAGTCCTAAACCTATTGCACTTTTGTCAATTCAGTCATAAACATTTTAACTTTGCCAATTCAATCCTAAACCTTTTCACTTTTTGTCGATTCAGTCCATCGAAAATGCTAACATGGACACCAGCGATGTCACGTAGGGCTACCGATGCTGACATTGACACTTTTTAATAATATTTTATTTTATTTTATTTTATTTTTTCCCTTTGTTTCCCTTTTTTCCCTTTTTTTTCTTTTCTTTTTGGTTTTTGTTTTCCTTTTCTAGTGGCCGACCATCGGCCATAGGTGACGACCGACTACTAGCCATAGCCAGCCGGCTGGCCTCGCCCACCACAGGCGAGGCCCGGTCAAGCGAGGAGGAGCTCCAGCAAGGGGAGCCCTCACCCAAGCGTGGCCCGGTAAAGGTTGCCTAGGCGAGGCTGACCCTCGCCGAGCGTCGGCCGAGTGACAGTGACGCCAAGCAAGGCCGCCCTGGCCTGGGTGAGGGCTGGCCTTGCCAAATCTAGCGAGGGGAGCCCTCGCCGGGGCTCGCCCTCGCCCTTGGCCGACCAATGCCACCCACCTCGATGAAATCACCTCTCTCTCCTCCAGCGTCGGCGCCGCCGCCGCCGCCATCGTCTTCGTCTTCTCCACTAAGGAAACACGCCTCTCGCCTTACCTCTTCGCCCTGCTGTCGTTCATCATCTTTGTCTCTATCCTCTACGGCGAGGACCTGGCCTGCATCTTCAACTAACAGCTCCAAGTCCACCCGAGCTCGACCAAGGGCGAGGGCCGGCCTCACCAAATCTAGTCTAGGCGAGGGTGAGCCCCGGCGAGGCCGGCCCTCACCTAGGCAACCCTTGCCGGATCGTACCTGGGCGAGGGCTCCCCTCGCCGGAGCTCCTCCTTGCCTGGCCGGGCCTCGACTATGGCGAGCGAGGCTAGCCGGCTGGCTATGGTCAATGGCCAGCCGTCGCCTGTGGCCGGCCACCGGCCACCGGAAAAGGCAAAAGAAAAGAAAAAAAAAGGGAAAAAAAAGTAATAAAAATTCAAAAAAATATTAAAATATTATTAAAAATTGTCCACGTCAGCGTCGGTAATCTTACGTGGTACCGCCAGTGTCCATATCAGCATTTTCCGGCCAAAATTGATCAGATGGATTGAATCGGCAAGAAATGAAAAAGTTTAGGATTGAATTGACAAAGTTAAAAGGTTTAGGATTGAATTGACAAAAGTGTAATAGATTTAAGACTTTTTGAACAATTTTCCCACCAAAGCTCTAGTTACACCTTCTTTTCACTTCCAAACTCACATGACAAACCATTGGGATTCGCTCTAGTGGCCACCCTTTCAACATGGAAGGGGGAGGTGAGGGGTTCAAATCACCACCTTCTCAGGAAGGTGGGGTGGGGACACGGTAAGTTTTATGAGTGGGTTTCGACTCCCACGCCCTGCGAGAGGCAAGGCAAAAGTCTAAGAGTGAATATAGAGTAAGACTGACAAAAAAGAAAAAACTCACATGAAATTATTTCAAAGGAAATTTTCGAGAAAAATTTTGATCCACTGGATATGAGATAAATATGCAATTGATGTTAACTGCTCTTTGCATGGTAGAAGTAGAGCAACAAGAAGTTCCCCTTGACTTTTCGTTTTTGTGTTTATCTTTAGTTATTATGTAATTGTTTAATGTTCAACCATACCTCTAGCGAGAAACTTTTTAAGTATCTTGGTCGATTTTTTTTTTCCCTCATTTTGGAGGAAAAAGACAAGGTTGCTTTTTCGACCGAAAAGAAACAGAGAAGGAAACATTACAAAGTAGATTTAAATAAAAAAATGGTCGCTTATGATTCAGGAATGAGAGAAAAAAAGTCATTGAAAAGGAAAAACGTGGGGAAAAAAAAGCAAAACTTGTCAAGTTCTTTTCTTCTTCTTCTTTTTTTAATGTAGCACTAAACCTTATCTTTTTACTCTTCAGATTTATCTTGAGGGTCAAGTTAAAACCCAATGGGAATGCCCGATCTGTTCCGCTTCTCTTTACGTTACGCGTCGAATTGTTTAATCATGCATTTCATTAAGTGTCAAAAGGGGTCGTATCGCAAGGAGAGCGTCATGATAAGATGAAGATGCCAATGTTTGTTCTCCATTAATGTCAATGAATGCAATCCCCCAGCAACAATCGATGACACCCCGATTTTCTCTGCCGCGTGCTCCCTCGCCCTCGTTCGCATGCTGATCCTTTACCCATGAATCCCATCATTTCATCTCCGCCCCCTCCCCAGCATGGAGCCTATCTCTCCTGTCACAATGATTATTGCTTAAATAAAATATTATCATTTCAGACTCTTAGCATACCGTCTACTTTTGCAATAATATGTCCTCATAAATCTCGAAACCTCTTGAAATTTGCTCAAAACACGTCCTTTTTTTGGTTCAAGATTCGAACTTGAATAATCTCATCTAAGTATTCCTTTTCAGCTAATACCTAAAACTCACAGATAGTGAAATCATCAAAGCCCAAATGGCTCCGATGTGGAGTAATCGAGTAATTAAAGAAATCATGCGAGCATAGCCACCATTACAATAGTAATTTATGCATTGCACTCGAGGCATACCCGGTGCATACCCGGTGCATATCAGTGGATTACCCGGACACCACAAAAAATCCACGTAATTCGACGGATCAACCGCATTAAAATTTGCCGCTCCAACTACAGGCGATAATCCTGTTCAAAAAAAAAAAAAAAACTACAGGCGATAATGACTCCAAGCTAAATTTTGCTTAATAAGGAGAAAATGCACCTCGTATAAAATAACTGGGGGAAAAGAAAAATAACTGGGGGCCCCCACGAAACGATATTTAAATTCGAGAAATGAAAAGACTGTGGGCTGTTTTTTTTTTTTTTTTTTGGGTGGCAGGGACCGAAAAACTATGATTGGTCCGTGCAGGTGTGTGTCGAAAGGCAGAAATATGTCCGTTTGCCAGGTCTCTGTTTCTTTGCTTATCTTCCTCGCTTCCGCTCTCCTCTTCCCGGCGCCGGCCTCCGCAAAGACACCGACTTCCTCCTCCTGAACCGAAGCGACTTCCCTCCGTCGCTACTTCCGACAGAACTGAGTCTTGGGTCGGCGGCAGTTCGGCGAGAAATGGAGAGAAGGGCCGGGTTCTTCTCGTCCCTCAAGAGCGAGGTGGTGCGAGGCCTGTCGCCGGCGAGGTCGCGGCCGAGGGCCAAGAGCCTGTCGCCGCCGCCTGCGGGGAGGGCCGGGAGCGAGTCGCCCAAGTCGCGCTCCCCGTCCCACCGGGGCAGGAGGAGCCGCCGCGCGAGGCGGCGCCCCGAGGCGTGGGTCGCGAGGCACGCTGAGGCCCTGTCGCCCTTGGAGGAAGGGCCCGACCCGGACGGGGCGGAGGGTCTGGGTGCGAGGATGGAAGGGCGGTGGGGGCCAGTGGATGAAGGGCCAGCGTCAGCACTCCGTGTCTTCGTCGTCGTCGTCGTCGTCTTCCGGCGGGCGCGATAAGGGGTCGCATCTGAGGTTGTTGCTCGGGGTGCTGGGCGCGCCGCTCGCGCCGGTGCACGTGAACGCCGGCGAGCCCCTGCCTTACCTAAGCGTCAAAGACACCCCCATTGTTAGTCCCTCTCTTTCTCTCATCATGGTACTGAGATGTACAATTTTTTTGGTTGTTTTATTGCTGCTCCTCGTTTGTCTTGCTCTCTTCCTGTTGTGTCCTGTCCAAGTTGTAAGTTTTGTCTTGAAGTGGCTACGCACCTGGCGATACTCGTTGCAGGTGGTGGACTGGAGGATTGGGTTGTTTAAAATACGTTTATGCTCGTGACTTGGTACTTCGTCTTTAGGTTCATAGCTGTAAAGTTCTTTTTTTTTTTCTTTTGTTGGATATTGGACTTTTTTTATCCAATTTGGACTGAGAAGCTCTGGTCTGGCTTAATGTGGTCGATGTTCAGAAGCTCCATTAGCATAGTTCTGTTGCATGTTTTCACTGTAGGTTTGACAAACACAGTGAATACGTCTCCGGAAAGTGAGCAAGACTTCTGAAATTATTTGATGGAAGTTCTCTGAAACCAAGTGGTACCATGGAATTTATTTCTGGAACCGACTAATATAAACTCTGGCTATCATTTGGCTCAAGTCTTGGCTGCATTAGAAAGGAGAGCCTCTAAATGTGGTTGTTGCTTGCGGTAAATTTGGCAGGAAACTTCATCTGCTCACTACATACTGCAGCAGTATGCAGCAGCATCAGGGGCACAGAAGCTTCACTCTGCCATTAATAATGCTTATGCCATGGGGAAAATTGAGGATGATAGCTTCCGAGTTTGAAACAGCGAACAAGGGTGCGAGGAGCAAGAATTCCTGTAAAGCTGCAGAGTCGGGTCGGTTTGTACTTTGGCAAATGAACCCAGACATGTGGTATGTGGAGCTTGCTCTTGGTGGTAGCAAAGTTCATGCCGGCTGCAATGGGAAGCTTGTGTGGAGGCACACCCCTTGGCTCGGTCCACATGCTGCAAAAGGGCCTGTTAGACCGTTACGACGGGCACTTCAGGTGAAATTCCATTACCGACTGGCATCTTATGATCTTTTTAAAGTATGTTGGTTGGACTGTTGCTGAGCCATCATCTTTAAGTTTGTACGTTGAAGATTCATCTAGTATGAATTGGCTTATCCTTCTTTGCATGTGGCTCACAAATTTACTGAGTCCGTAATATAGAATTTGATCCCTAGTTGAGAGGTGCACAGGGGAGCTGGAAGATAAGAAACCGAGACTTAAGCACAAGTAAATGTACATATATACTCTAGCAAATTTTATCATTGACTTTTGAAGGCTTTAACAGTACTTTGCTATCTTCTTCTTCCAGGGCCTTGACCCAAAAACCACAGCAAGCATGTTTGCGCACGCAAGATGCGTAGGGGAGAAGAAAATTAACGGAGAAGATTGTTTTGTCCTCAAGCTTTGTGCAGATCCAACTACTCTAAAGGCCAGGTGTGAGGGGCCAACCGAGATTATACGGCATGTTCTCTTTGGCTATTTCAGCCAGAAAACCGGGCTCCTTGTTCACTTGGAAGACTCGCACTTAACCCGTATACAAAACAATGGAGGTGATCCAGTGTATTGGGAGACCACAATCAACTCGTTTCTTGATGACTACAGGCCTGTCGAGGGGATCATGATTGCGCATTCTGGGCGTTCGGTGGCAACACTTTTCAGGTTTGGAGAAACAGCGAGAAGCCAAACTAAGACAGACTCGGATGGAGGAAGCTTGGACGATTGAGGAGGTGGCTTTCAACGTTCCAGGCCTGTCTGTCGACTGCTTCATCCCCCCTGCCGAGTTGAGATTCGCTTCTCTTGACAAAACATGCGAATTACCTCGTGTTCCTTGGGTGAGGAACGTCGTGCCTGCTGCTCGTGCCAGGGTTGCCGCCCCAGAGAAATCCAGTGAGCTGTGAGGGTCAGGCCCGAGAGAAACACTTTGTAGGAAGGAGAGTAATTGATGGCAGCGCTCAGAGCTGATTATAGTCATGTACGTAAGATTCTGGTAATTGCTGACAAATTTAGAAGGTGAGGCATATGGGAGTTTGGTCATTATTAGTATGTACTCTAGTTTCCTTCAACTGTAAATAGAAGGGTAGTTCATAGCTTTTCCGGAGGACCCCAGGCTTCTTAAACTGGAATATTTTCCTACATTATTGGAGTAAGCAAGTTGCCAGCTTTGACCGACCAAAAAAAAAGTTGCCAGCTTTGATGTTGTGCTACATATCATCGAATCTAGGCACTCACAACTGTGAAAACTGATTCTTGCGAATGGCAATGGCGTGAGTACCTGAAGATCTACATCAACGTATTAATTGCTTTGATTATAAAAAGTGCACATCCCAACTTCTGATGGATCTCCATTTGGCAATCTGGGTCTTTGCTTGCTGTTAGGTTCTGGCTAAATGACTAGTTCTAGGAAATCTTAGATAAGATTTTTGCGCCAATCATACGTATCAGATCAAAGGAGATGGTTACTGCAGTGGAGTTAATCGGCGCCACCAGATCACAACATCTCATCGAGCTAGTTACATGTCTAGCACTTGACAGAGTCTTCGTTTTAAGTGTCTGAGAAGATATTGTCCCATCGTGACATTGCCAATGCTTGGTAGCATTTGCATAGAGGAATGCACTCACTGTCATGCCAAACGCTTGTTTTGGCGATGAACGCCGCGATAAATGCCTACATCCTCCAGAAAACCTCCTTGAGAAACTTCCTCCCTTTATCAACCAGATAAGAGGAAATTCAACTCACAAGATAACCTTCTTCTAGTTCTAGCAAGGAACAGCTTTTAGCCAAAATAAGCACAGCAGATAGCGCAGGGCGCCATTTGACCCCGAGCCTGAATGAGTTCGAGATCAAGCCTTGGCTCAGAATCTGTGCAGAAACACCACAACATCGAGAACAAAGTCAATACAGGAAAATGCATAGCTTCAGCTTCAATTTATTAGACCTTACTTCGGAACATCGTCTGACCCCGGCACAGTCTGTCCACAGATACAATCTTCAATAAGAGTACCCAAAAAAACAAGGAACAAATCAGGAATTCACTTCACTACAACACAAACGTTATCGATATCATCACTTCAATTTCCGGGCACGATCTTGTAACCCTTCACCTTGTCGATCCAGGACAGGAAGGAGTTCTTGGAGTTCCTGAACCCGAGGAAGCCGTGCTCCTTACTCTTGTTCATGCTGTCCAGCAACGCCGGCCCGTCGAACATCAAGTCTACGAACCACCACAGCCCGACCTCCTCCAGCTTGGTCTCCTGCAGTTGGTTCTCCCTCACGATCTCCTCCCACACCTTCTCCTTCCCCTTCATCGCCTCCGTCAGCCGAAGCCGCGGCCCGCCCTCGTCGAACCCGTACTCCTCGATCCCGAACTGCTCCGCCAGCACCTTCCAGAAGTGCTTCCACTTGAACACGTCGCCGTTGCTGCAGTTGAAGGCCTCGTTCCGGGCGTAGGGGTCGACCGCCGCCCAGATATGCTGCTCGGCGATGAGGTCGGCGTCGCCCGCGGTGGAGTAGCAGTCCCAGGCCTCCTTGGTCCCCGGGAACATGAGCGGGACGCCCTCGTGCTTGCAGATGGTGGCGTAGGCGCAGAGGGAGCCGACGAGGTTCATGAGGCTGTAGGGGGAGAAGCCGAAGATGACGGGAGGGCGGTGGACGGACCAGGAGACGTCGTCCTTCTTCGCTGTCTCCTCGAAGAGAATGTCCTCCAGAGTGTAATAGAAGTTTGGGGCGTCGAGCCGGGGGAGATCCTCCGTGAACGGCGGGTCGTGCGGGGTGACCTTGCCGTAGGCCTCGAAGGGGCCGAGGTAGTGCTTGGTCCCCGTCTGGAGGCAGACGTGGCGGAGGTTGGGGGCGTTGGGGACGAGCGCCTGGAGGGCGTTCCGGAACATGGCGCCGTTGACGCGGCAGTTCTCCACCTCCGACGAGAGGTTAGCCCAGGTGACGTAGAACACGTGGGTGACGTCGGTGAGGGGGGAGAGCTTGGCCTGGGCGTCCGCCTCGTCGGCGAGGTCGCACTGGATGTACTCGATGGGGTGGTCAGCGTTCCACGCCGGGCGGGGGCGGCGGGCCACGCCGTAGACCTTCCAGGGCCCGCCGGGGGTGTCGGCGAGCGGCAGGATCTCGGCCAGGCTGTTGCCCACGATCCCGGTGACCCCCAGGATCAGCCCCACGCTCTGGAAGCCCTTGGGCGCCTCCTCCTCATCGATCCTCTTCTGCAGAAAACCCAACAACAAGATCACAAGACGAGGTCAAAACTCGATCGAATTCGCAAATTCAGGCCCCGTGAACATCGTTCCGGAAGGAGAAAGATCTCACCTTTGCGGCGCCAATAGCTCCGGCCCACCACCAGCTCATCTTGGCTCCCTTCTTCGGGCAGATTGATTCGCTAGAGAGAGAGGGAGAGGGGTGGAATGACCGGTTATTCTGGGGAAGAAGATTGAGAGACGTAAGGGGGGCAAAGGGCCAGTAGATAAAGAACGGAAGCTACCAGTCGGTCTCGACCCGATCCAAAATGGTGTCGACACGATGCGTGTCGGACTCGAGCGGGCTTATTATATTCATCCGTTTTCTTTTGCGTGCGTGAATTTTGGGGTCCCTTCCTTCGACACGAGTTTTCAACGCGACCGTTTGCACCCGCGGCGAAATCGAAACCGAGGGGTGGGTCGGTCCGGACCTATCCTGAAATTCATTGTTTCTTTTGGCTGGGTCTGATTCCGTGATCAAGCATATCTCGAGCCAGCCAACATGAGGATGTCGTCGCTATCTTGCTTTGTCAGCTGAAGGCCTAAATAAAGTTTTAAGGCAAATCGCAAGTTTCGTTGGCGGACTTGTCAAATCTCTCTAGCGATATCCTCTCCACCTCGAGTCCACACTCCCCTTCTCCTCCTCCCCCTCTCTATCTGTATCGGGACGTGTTTAGCATGTCGTGGGGGTCAAGTTTGCCCCTTTCTGCACCCTTTCGGCATTGATTGGCCGATCCATGATTGCCGATCAAATGGGTCCTTATCCTTCTCGACCTTTCTGGCTGGAGGAATCGTTCTAAACGTGGATGAATAAGCAGCACCTGCTCCTCCCGATGGTTTTTGTTGGTGAGAAATCGTGTGTGTCGATGACGGGAGCGGGGGGACCTCGCTGCTTTGATTAGATTTTGAATATTCAGGGACGGTTTGGCTGGATTTGCCCCTTTTGTATGACTAACTGAAGTTGACATGGAATAGGTTGTGTGGTTCCTCTGTTCGCGTTTCGACTTTGCTGTCGGCCCAATGTTTTTGCGCGAGTTCTAGGCCCATGAGCCCACGGCGTGCGAGATGGTAACCGCAAACCCCACCACCACCACCGCGTCGGCGGTGGCGCTCTGATCCCAGCTCGCGTCGTAGCTTTTCTTAGACAGCGTTGGAACGAGCAGCGATGGTGCTCACGAACTTCAATGGAGTTGGGGTCGGATTCGGTACGTGGAACTGTAGATTTTCCCGCATCTTTGTTTTCCGCCCTCTGCTTCCGTGAAAGCTTCTCTTTTTATTAGATGGGCAGAAGCGATCGTCTATCTGATAGACGAATGGCTTTCGTGTTGCTTAGGTGTATGATTTTTTGTGGGTTTCTTTTTTCCTCTCAGGGTTCGGAGTCGGGTGCGGGTTCGGCGTCGGATGGGGTTTTGGAGGTCTGCTTCTGAAGTTGATTTTTGATGCAATTCAGTTCTTTGATTGTGCTATTGATCATGTGGGTTACACCCAGGAAATGTGGGTTTTTCTCTGTAGACAATTTGAATGCCTTAGCTTGTAAAAAATTTTGGGTTACTTTTGTTTTTGATTGATTGCTTGCCGTGTAGCTATTGCATCGCTATCAGCTTTCTTTCGAAGATGATACTCTTCGATTTGTTTTTGTTCGGCATGGTGGGGTTGCAATGCTAGCAATCTCACGTATGCCAGGAGGCGAAGTCATCGAGCTGGCAACTAGTTCCAGAAGAGACTGAACACCTCCTGTGGCCTCCACAGGACATGATGATGAAGAAGCTTCCACTACTAATCTCTGGAGCATGTCTTGCTTCCATTTTGATCTTTCTGCTTTGATTTCTGTTGTTATGTGTTCACGCTTTATGATCAGCACAGCTCGAGGGAAGCAATTGTGAATGTGAAAAATGACGGAAAACATAAGCTATAAAGTTTATATCTTGCACATGGCAATTATGTCCTTTTCATCCATAATAAATGGAGAAAAATGATGTGGTGTCAGCTTACTGTATGTTGAATTGTCTACTCTAAATCTCATGTTCTGCGGTTTATTTGTCTGAAAAAATCAAGTTAAGCTCAGGTAGATCACAACCAAATTAACTGGACCTTATCATCAACTGCTGTCTCATGTGGATACAGCACTTGAACTTCTCTCTTAGAGAGCACTCTCATATGGCAATGCTTTATCTGGCTTCAAATAACCATATCAACAATTCAGTTCTCTCATTTGCTGGTGAATCAACTCTCGTGGATTGTGATTTGCCTATTAGGAAGAATAAGTAAAGAAATGCGTGGTTATAAGTTAGAGTTGAAAAACTCTAGTATAATGCAAGCAAGGGCTTTCTTTCTGCTATATCATGCCTAACACTAAAGTTTTTCATTGTTCTGTTTGGGAATTGTGGACCTTCTATTTTCGAGTTCTGTTTCATTGGAGATGCTTAGCAATATCTGCCATGCTTTGCTTTTATAGGTTTTGTGCTGAAATCCACTTAGAGCACATGACATGAATTGCTGATATATCTTAGAGACGGGGGTGTCTGAGCTTCCATTTCAGATATGATGTAGGTGTGCAAATGATAGTTGTTTAGGTGCGATGAAGACATTCCTTACATTGTTATATACATTGTTTGATGCAGGCATGCCGTTAAACTTCCTGGGCCTTGGTGCAGGTAAATTTTAGGAAAACTTACAAGTAGTATTATGCTTTTAATCAATTGTTCACAGGTTGAAAATGTTGGCTATTGTCAAGCTAATTACGTTGGCCTTTTATTCGCATGCCCGTTCAAAGGTGGAGGCTGTGGAGTCGGATTAGGCCTTGGATGGGGATTTGGCACTGCCTTTGGAAGTCAGTATCGGTCATCCACATTAACATTCCAAGGCATAGAATTCTCAGGCAAGGATCAAGTTGCCAAAAAGGAGTCCAAAGATTTAACCAAGTAGTTGTGAGAGTTCATGCTTTGGAGTACTTGCTGTTTCTGCGTATTTCACATGCTCTGCAAAATCCCATTGTATGTGCTCTTTACCCTAGTACAGGACACTATTTCGTATGAATCTGGGAAGTTTGTGCAACGGAAAGAGCTTTTGGATTCTCCATTTTAATCATACAAAAGGCCAATAACTCCTTTTTTGTGTGGTCTTCATTTCTAATCCAGGAAGCTCATTGTAAGTGAGAAAATGTATACATTGTAGGGATGCTTTTGCATGGTCTCAGTGAACTGAAAAGCATCTTTGCGAGATGTCGAATTATTGGAAACTTGTTGTACTACAACCTCCCACTTAGCATCAGTGAATGGACTTTATCCCCATCGAGAGATTGTTTTTCCCCATCCTCACCCTGATAAAGGTTAGGCAGTGCAGTAGATGGTTAATTAGTAAAAAGTGCCTAACTCAACAGATGGAAGAGCCCTTCTTTCATGATAAGAGATTCTGGCAGAAAATCAAGAAGCATTCTAGTGCTGGATGTGCTTGTCCTGGAATTCTCTGGAAGAAGTGTCGGCGAAAGGCAAGTGCACGTCATTTTTTAGTTCATCCTCTCAGTCCGATCAGGGAATAGCAAATGCATTCTTGGCTACGCTGCAATAGAAACGTTATATCTTGATGAAAGCGCTGCGAAGCACAGCCTGTTATACTTTCTCTCCTGGTTGATTGTTTGCGATTATTGCAGTCGAATTCTTAGCTGGGGAAATTCTTCTTACTGTCCAAAGTGAAGCGGTCCTCTTAACCTCTCTGCTGAGTCGTTAAGTTACGTTAGTGTCAGACTGTTCTACTACTGTGTATGTGCGCAACTTGTTGTCTGGTAAGCGCTCAAACCCAAGTATTCATAGATTGCATTCGCGAAATCACAAAGGTAATGGATATATCCACTTCGCGTGATGTATAGGAGGCACCCGATGGTTGCATAGAACTGCTATTGAAGCACAACCGCGGTTCGTGGGTTTTCATCACGTTAAGTTCACTTATATATCTGTGGAAAAGAAACCTAAACATGAGGACAAAGGTCCCCAGGACAGAGGAGCTTTGTGCTCGGAGAGACCGATTGTGGTTGTTGTGTTGGTTGTGGGGTCTCTACTGCCGTTACAATCGACTGGGAAATATCGACACGAGATCGTCGCAGTTAAGGGAGCAGATACGCGTTTATTACCCCTGCTAAAAATGTCGGGAACGATAGTAGCTTCTATATCCGAAGATCGGCTATAAAAGACTGCGAATCATTCCTTGTGTTTCAGTGTCTGGATTCACCGCACACAAAGAGAACTGGGCTAAAGCAGGTTCGATGTACTGTGGCAAAATCTTTGTTCATACGTTGTTCAGATTTTTAGCCGTTCTTCTGAAATATATCTTGCTTCTTCGATGACTCGTCAAGCTATGGTTCTGTCTGCAAAATTTTTCATCGGCTTTGATCACTCTCGACACTCGAGCTCGTTGCAGGTTATGATCAATAGCGGACCGCCGTGTTAAATTGCGTTTGCTTTGTTTTCCCATATTTTTGCTGCAAACCGTTCATACTTCTGCACTTCACCAACGTGCTTTCTGTTTCATTAGTTTATTTACCACTAGGAGAGTAATGGGTGATTAAAATATCATTAAGGTAGTCCCTAGATAATTGTTCTTTCATGATCGCGTATTCCTCGCCAGTATAGGCAGCCGTGTCATCCGTTCATTAGGAAGACGTCATGTCAATCTGTGGGAGTGTCGCCTGGGAAAATAGCTACCTGCTAGGGAGATGATCCACGATGATTTCCGACAGTTTGGTCATAGAAAGCGAGGCAACTACTTCTTCTCAGCGAACATTCACGTGCCAACTACCCTCCCACGAAAGTCTTACAAATTACCTTGAGCCTCGTCCTTTGAGCGCAGTACATCTTTGCTCTGAACTCCCATCTTTCTCTGCAGGACCTGGAGTTACAGGAGATGGCGGAGAAAAAAGTCTTCACCCTCAAGCAAGTCGCCCAGCACAAGTCCAGGAAGGATTGCTGGCTCGTCATCAACGGCCGGGTAATTCCTGTCGTAATTCGTCATATCTCATCCATCGAGTTCCTCCACCACGACCAATGTCTCTATGAATGGATTTTGGAAAAAAAGGAAAAAAAGAAAAACTTTGTAGAACAGCTCTGGACATAGAGCCACGGACAGGGTTTAGGTCGAAAGAGCTTCGGAATCTTTTTACCAAGCACCAAAGTTTCGGGTTTGCTGTTCGAAATTTTCGCAGACTCATCCTGTATCAATCCCATGTGTTCATCTTTCAACAGGTGCTTAATGTGACGAGCTTTCTGGAGGAACATCCAGGAGGAGAGGAGGTGCTGTTGGAGTTGGCAGGGCAAGATGCGAGCAAGGCTTTCGCGGACATCGGCCACAGCAAAGCGGCGCAGGGCATGCTCCTGAAGTACCAGGTGGGTGTCCTGGAAGGCCACACCGTCCAGGACCAGGATGCCGACAAGTCTGCTGCCCTGAGAGACGCCAAGAAGGAGGGCATGAGCGCTTTCGTCGTGAAGGATGGCCCGACTCAAAAGTACGCCGCCCTCGCCGAGTTCGTCGTCCCTCTCCTGGTCGCCGGATCCTACTTCGCCTACAGATACGTCACCGTCGTCGCGAGCAACGCGTGATTCCAAGACCAGTTTTCAATTTGTCCCAAATTCTCAGTCCGACTCTGAACTTTGTGTTTCCTGTAATATGGCGTTGCTTTCGGGAATAAAAGAGTGGCAAAACCCCCCGGGTTTGAAAAAGAACGTCGTTCAAAGCCTAAGTAGAATATCATGTAAACATCGCCCCGAATTTTATTTTGTCTAAATATATATATATATATATATATAAACCAACTTTTGATATATAATCTCAAATCTACTCTGTGGTCCAGTCTTAACTTAACGTGGCATTTCCACATCGATAATAAATACATATTGGCTAGACAACATAGAAAATTATCTTTAAAATAAAACGGATATAAAAATTAAGGATGACTATCTACGATTTTTACACAAAGGGCTAACGGGGACAAATTTAGGATTAGAGTAAAAATTGATGATTTTCTTTTTTTTTTAAATGGGGCAAATTTGGGATTGGACCTAAAAATTGAGATTTTTTTCTAAAACAAAAGAAAATATCAGGCAGAATTGGAATTAAACCGAAATTTTGACATTTTTTTAAGATAAAAAAATGAAACTAGACATAAAGTTTAGGATCTTTTAGGAAATTAGCCCTTTACAGATTCGGGAGAAATGGGGAAAAGGAGTTTCCCCCGTCAGAGGACTAAAATTGCCTTAAAAGCTGGCGGATTATATGCTTCATGCATCATGAATGGCAGTGCCTATGGACCTGTCTGAATCGGGCGCTCGACCCGTCTGAATCATAATAATTTTAATTTGGAATTTAGATAAGTTTAGGATTCAATGTAAGAAAGCGTCATGCTTCTCGATATGGGTTTGAGCCCATTTAGTAGGAGCTCGAAACCCAGACGCAATTTGTAACGTTAATTGAGAGTCCTCGTTCTTTAAAAGAGATCAAACTATGATGGCAAAAAATCAAGAAGTGAAAGCATAAGTTCCTCTTTTTATTGCGTATTTGATTCTCTACCATTTTTTGTTCATTTCTAACTCTACTTGAAGTTCGGGACAAATTGAAGCCCAAATTCAGCGACCCTTTCGACTGTCTTTTGTCCTTTCATTGTGTAAGGTAGGTCTTGTGCACGTGATATACCTACCACATGAACCAACCAAAAAAATAAAAATAAAAAACCCACATGTCGCTGCCGATGAATAAAGCTAAACAAGTATGAGAAGATGGTGGGATCAACACCCGATTCTAATTAAAAGAGCATGAAATAAAAAATTAAATATACGCTTCGTAACATGATTGACTTTATTTATCCCAACAAGATAAACTTCCCCATACAAGAAAAGAAATATCATGGAAAAATCAATGATTTCATTCACTAAATGCCAGTGAATTCAGAAAAAGGTGGACTCAATACGACGGTCCGTGACATTTTCAGTCTCATTCAATGTTATTAACATCAAATAATAGAGGAAGCAAAACAATACAGAATGGAAAAACCAGTTTTTGGTTGCTGGAATGAAGCACTTCTTTTGGCTACATCTTCCGTCTCTTCTGACCCAGGTTACCCTTCACATTCGACTCCTAACAACTCTATAGTCAATAGGCGGTCTTGGTGTACCACCGGTTGGGTGATATTCCATTCAAATGGTAATCGTCCCACACCTGTGAACCTTCTAACATTCAGCATAACCTTCGTCGCCCAGAGTTCGATGTCCAATCTGCTTCTGGAGGACTTACCTCCTCCTCGAGACAACCCATTGGCTCCTTCCAGTTTTCACGGTAGGGGTTCGTCTCTATTCTAAATTCGCATTTTGCATTACCCGGTCGACAATAAGCGGCGAAATTCAGGCTTAAAGTGGCTAAATGATAACATTAGATTACTGTACAGATTACAATAACAAAGCCACAAAATCTACCCAGAGAATTAGAAACAACAGGATACGCTTTCCCAAGTCAGAACGCCACAATATCCCAGGATACAACACTTTCTAATCGTAACATTCTGTTACTCTTGCTAGAATTTACATTCTCTGTGGCAAAAACTCAAAAACTTTCTCAATCGTTGTAGAGACTGTGCAACATGCTCGGTGATCGGACTGGACTGGAGGTTGCTCACAGGAGTAAGCCTGCAAGGGCATCTAATGCGCTACCACGGACTAGAAACTTATCAGGTGGGACATAAATATCCACTTGGAAGGAAATGGAAAATCCAAGAAGCATCATTTCTCTTGCATCATCCACTGCTGACATAAATAATCCGCAACTAGTCCTGACCATTCTAACAAGGACGTCCAGGCCGAAATAAAGAAATTAAACCATAATTATGCCTCCGCCTTAGATTGCACGCAAAATGAGTAAAACTGCATAGAGCATAGACAGAATTAGGCGCCAGAAAGCATATAACAATTATTCCCCTCAAAAGGTAAAGACCATTACCATGCAATATGAATAACTAGTGACATGTCAAGTGAACTCAGACAGTTGTCATTTATCCAGTTCTCAGGTTTGCCTAGTATCAGAATATTTGATGTCTACACTGGAATGTTTCTTAACAATTTCAAAGAACCCTATGAGGAAAATAGACAAATTGACCTCAAAGAAAATTATAATCAATCTGCAGACGTTCGACATGACATGACTTTCCCATGCTCAACCCTTGAGAGAATGCACATGCACTCATATTCATCAGTATAACATCAGGAGAAATAATCTGCATAATTTCACTATCATATTTGTTTTATCGAGTGAAAACCCTTGAAAAACTTTTATTTTTGTAATCTCTGAACTAAAACTGAGTTGAGAAAATTTTTCCAGCAAGAGAGGAAAATTCAAAATCTTAACAATATAATCATGAATTGTGATAATTATTGTACCTTTTTTCCTTTTCTCATTCACACTCATCGTTCTTCAGCACTGAGAAAACTGGATAAAAAAACAGATGACATGACCCTAGGCAGTCCCTTCTTCGCAACACACACATGCACACTCAAGAAAAGAAGAAGAAAACCTTAAAAAAGAAAGAATATGCCTCCATAAAATTGCCAGGCAAGAACTAAAATACGTAATGAAGTGTTGGATCAAAGTAATTGGAAATATACAACAGCAAATTCACGTGATAATATTGAAAGAACATAAGGTACTGCAGCATAGCATTAGATAGTAGACCATATCAATGGGTGGGCTGAGCCCAGTACCAACTTAAGTGTCCTTTGCCCAATCTCGGCCATATTGCCAATCGGGCCGATTGGGCCTCCGCAGGCACAGTGGCTGCCCACCCATTGATCATCTATTTGACAGTCAACCCTGGTGATTTCTCTTATTTGGTTTGTTTCTTTCAAACTCTAGGCTTCAAAGTTCAAAACACTATAGCAAGAATAAAAGAACTCCACCACTGAAAATAAAAACAATATCAATGAACTTCCTATTCTTTTTTTTTTTTGGTAAAGTGAACTTCCTATTCTTTTATAGCCATAATTTCTATTATTGCATCATAAGATCCTAGATTAGTTTATAAGGTTGAGTCGTCTAATTAAAAAGGTTTGTCAACAAGAGTTCCTTTTATAGTTCTACAGATACTGCTGATAATGCTATGTATATAGAGACCTGTATACTAATTGATGTGACAAATCTTAACTGAAGGTTAAATATGGCCCACTTCTTTAAAGGCCCAGTTACAATCCACCTTATCGCTTAGTACATTAATTTAATAGACCAGCCTCAGCATACCTGGAATTATTCAAAAACGATATGCAAAATGGATTGCATTTCATAACTTACAAATCAATCCCAATATGCCCTTGGAATTGCTTCTTTAATAGGACTGTGTTTAATGCATCTTTGAAGAATAACAATCAATCAGAAGCATAAAACATACAATCTATGAAGACTTTGTTTAATATTATACGTTGGTCTATTCAAGGTAAAAGTTTCGAGTTTCTAGGCTTTGCTAAGTTCTTATATATGACAAAATAAATAATCAATTACTAATCTCTTTTTTACTTGTATTTATTTAGGATATAATGGCAATAATTCAGAAATATGAAATTAAATGAACCTATACATGTCGAAGATAAAGGTACGCAAATACATCAGTTGTTAAATTCAACAAACATACAGTTTGCAAAGCCAAACCAAACCAAATCAATTCAGGTGAGCACAATTCAATTGATGACAGTAATTCGGTTTGGTTTGGTTCAGGAGAAAGCCATACCAAATTATTTTGTTTGATAGGACTTATCCTCCAATTAATTTGTTGCAAACATGCAATTTTGTGCAAAAGCTCAAGATCTAAGTCCACATTTGACATGTTTGAAAAATTTTAGCAGCTGTGTGACAGAGCCCTCAGAATAATGACAAATAAAGCAATCTAAAAACTCTGACTTGTCAACCAATTGGAATGAATCTGCTTGTTCTCTGCCATGAACATACTTTCAAATCTACATGAATATAGTTTACGAAAACTGCAGTTATCTGGTCAGCATGAAGGAGGAGGAAAAGTAGAAAATTGTCACATTAATATCTGACACTTCTCATGTTTAAGAACTTGACATTAAAGAAAACTGCTGTTATCCGGCCAGCATTAAGCAAAAAGAAAACACACAAAAAGCTAGAAGTTCCATTCACATCAGGCAATTCTCATGTTAAAGAAGTTGCACAAAGTGTCCAAAAGTAAAACGTCTTCATATCATAGCAACTTCAAGTCATTTCAAGGGAACAAAGCCACTAAATAAACTGTTGGACAAATTCAGCAATGGCAAATCTATTCTATAAGTGACCCTAATAAATTTCGGACCCATACATAAAGACACAAACGGAAGTCCAGTCATAAAAAGTATCACCAAAAGTGGAGCCAACTCACCAATCAAGCAGAGAAGTAGAATAGTTGAAAAGGCCAATTGAGCAGGTCGGCTGTATTGCATCTGATACTGAGACCTCTGGAGCTGCCTTTGGATAGCTCCAGACCATCCATAAAGTTGCTTGTGATAACAATCATCATCCAGGCAACTCTTACTCCGTTCATAGCATGCATGTACCCCCTTTTTAGAACAAATACACATATTTATTCAACCATGACACCAAAATCAAAGCATGCCAAATAGAAGATAAACTAAAAACGCACAGAAAAGAGTTCAAAACTCACTCTCTCTAGCTGAGCCGGTTCCAGCAATGCAGTATCGTCTTCTTGGTGAGAATCCGTCACTTTCCACTTCCTAAAGCCATTTTTAGACCACTTCAACTTGGAGACAGAGCCCATCGAATTTAGGAACCCTGAAACACTTGGTACCTTGCGTGGAGGTAACACGAAATGCCCATTGGAGGAATTCTGTGGGTAAGCATCTCCAGCTATAGCAATATTCCAAGCACTGATGTCAGCGCTTGCACTGGCTGCTCTTCTATGCCCATATGACTTCTCCTCTCGGGCATCCATTGAACTCCACTCAGTTGATGGGCATGAATTCTTCGAACACTCAGGCGGGGACTCTTTCTGCAACTCTTTATATTCTTCATTGTCCCTAACATGGTCCGACACGGCGCTTGACGCTTCAAGTGCCGATGATCCAGAAAGAAACAACGCAAAGTCATTGCACTCTTGCTCATCCAAACGCACCCAAGACGGCGCTGTATTGCCATCCGAAAGGGCATATTCCTGCAACGAGTCATGAATCTTCGAAATCTGGTCATTGATGGCAACAATGAAATCATGGTGCCTGTCCCTTGCATCGTCAGTCGAACTATTGCCATAACTCGACTGCACTGCTCGTTCAAACTCCTCCAACTGCATCCAAAAACCAATTAACAAGTCCGACACATCAGCATTTACATCAAAAAAACAATTTTTCCGACCCTCACCAAACTGCAGACAAAACCTGCCCGTCAAGAAAGCGCAATCACAGCTATGCAGAGAAAATGACCTGCCACTGGGTAGTGCCCAAAGCGGTATGGAGGTCCCGCCGGAGTTCCTCCAGATTCCACGCAGCCGAGGAGTCCTTTTGCGCATGGATCCACGTTCGATACGTCGATTGCATCCTTCAAAACCATATAAACAGACATTCTCAACACGAAATAAAGCCAAAAGCTACCAAACAAAACCCACAAAACAAAAAAAGGAAAAAACTGAGGCGATCAACAGCATTTTGCGAACAAAGTCCCAAAAGACGAAGCCTGGGATTTCATGCGAATTAGGCCGAAACCGGTCCTGCTGAACGCACTAATCTAGTTCATTCAAGAGTTTCGAAGCAATAATTAAGAACCGGAAAATCAGACACCAGATCGCAACTAATCGCGGGGCTCGTAATGAGGATCCGACTTCACACGGACGCACCTGTCGGCCGATTCCTGGACTTCCTCGGCGGCGGAGAAGAAGGGATCCTTCTCCCACCGATCGAAACTCGACGCCATCTCGGAGGGAAATCGAACCGCGAAAAACACCGAATCCCGCCCCGAGCCTCCCCGAAAAAGGAAAGAACAAATCGAAACCCCAAATTGATAAAAAGTAGAATCCTTTCCTCAATCCGCCGGCGTCGCTTCAACGTCAATCGAGCGGATCACCAAACCCAGATGTTGATTTGCGGGAATTCAAGAGAAAAATTTACAGAAATTGGGATACAGAGGAGAGAGAAAGGGAGGAGGTGGGGGGGGAGATGGAGGGAGAGACAAAAGCGCACGGATTCTAAATATATGGATTTACTTAATTTGAACGCGTGAAATGAAGGGCACCCATCGCCGTGCAGCCGCGTGATTTATTTATTTTATTTCCTCATATGTTTTCAACGAGCAATTATTTTCTCCCTTTTTTTTTATCCATTTATATTATAATTTGATAATATATTCAACTGGGTAATTATCAGGCCTGCTGACGTGATAATTCTTTTTTTTTTTTGCCCAGATATTCGATGTGGTGGCAGAGGCCTCCCCACGCGGACGAGACAAGCCGGGGTGGGGGCGGCGGAGCGAGTCAAAGCCGTCCGCTCGGACTTTCGCTTTGGCAGTAGTAGCGTTTGGAGTGGCTTTTCTCTCTCTCTCTTTAATTCCTTGGCGGTCAAATTTGGCGTCCGGCCGTCGCTCCCCGACCGGGAGGCAGCTTAATCCAGGATAATGGTCAACGGCTATCCGTAAAATCTGCCCTTTTGCCAAGGTCTTCTTTGAATCGAGAATGTCTGCACAAGGCAAGTGCGTTTTGGAGGAGTGCTCTGTTCGGCAGTACTTGGCCAACACATTGTTAACACACGCAGCGAGGTTGATCGAAAGGAGATCCGGTTCTGGTCAACAAGAACGTCGTCGACGTCGGGCACTAGATTTCGGCTAGGTGCTGAGGCAGATGGGGGGTCGGTTAATGTGCGCACGAGCAAATGACAAATGTCACTTTTAGTAAATCTGAAACTGATGATTTTGGGTTCCATAAATGCTCCAGATGTACTATTTGTCGAGGCTTGCCCAATCCATCGAGGAAAAACATGTTCATCTTCATTTACATTTCCAGTGCAATTTTATATAGTAAGGATTATTCCCGATATTCATTCTCGTCATTCGCATTCCTATCAACGAATTAATGAAGGGAATTTCAAACCTTTGTTGATCGAACTCATTTACTTTGAAAGGTATTTTACTGTTTTAAGGAAACGCGAATTTTGGAAAGTCAAATATTTTGAAAGAAAAACATGATATTTTACAACATTTTTAATGTTAAAATGTTTTATTTTACTAGTGGCACGATTTTGATATCCATTGAGTTTTCGATCAAAAATCATCGATTAGAATCCTACGTGGCCCTCCCGTAAGTCGCAATGTGTGGCACAATTCCTACATCTTTTCATTTGTGCTATCGAGGCTTTTTGTCCGTTTAATCAAAGAAAATGTGACTAGTTAGTGATGGCAGTCACAATAGCTGACGTAGATGGTTCCGTGAAGCAATGGCAAATGTTTTTAAGACAGTGATGACACATCTATCACATAACGAGTAGCGATGAAATTGAGAGAGGAATGAGCGCTTTCTCTTTACCTTTAATTTTTTCACTTCAATTTAAAGCTAGATTCAAAGGTTGGCATTTCAATTAATTTTGATGTAATAATGGATAATGGCATGGCAACCATGTCACAAATTGCCATCTAAGTCAATTACCATGTGGGATTTTAGTGGTGATTTTTACAAATTGCTGAACAGATTTGTGTCTGGCCTATATAAAAATATGACTCTAATGAAATATAATAAATAATATTTATGTTTGGTAAAATGGAGGAGAAAAGAAAAGCTAATTAAACAAATTGCGTTCCATATATTAAACCAAACCCGACACGCCTATCAATTTTGATATGAAATGATGCATGATGCACTACTTATGATCAATCATTAGTAGATTATATTGTCATAAATTATCATTAAATAAAATCAAACCTCACTCATAAATTTTTCCCCGTTCATATGAACTTTTCTTCTTAAAGCCAAATCAGCACATTTTCATTTGGAGTTTGTCTGTTTCGTAGAAAATATTTTACCTACTTTTCAACATTTGATTCAATTGAAAAAATGAATTGACGAAAATTGTTTTCCCAATCAACGAAAAATATACACTTAAAACCGACGCTCTTTCTAATTTTCCTTACCAGAAAAAAAAATATATATATATATATATATATATACACTTAAATTCGGGAAAATGATTTCATCTTAAAAAAATCAAAAATCATAATTTAAAAATATGACTAAGCATAGATACTTAAACTTAAAACTATACATATAAGCACAAAAGCCGCCACACCGGTTCCTGGGTCCTCAACTTTCAAGATCAGGTCTTTGATGCTTGAACCTAGGCTAATCGAGGTCGGGCTTGTGACTTTATGCTTATGCTTGGTGTCAATGCTTGTGCCTAGGTGCATCAAGGTTGGGCCCAAGTTTTTGGTGCCTGCACCCAAGTCCATTGAGGCCTCGCTAGAAGCCTCGACACTCATGCCCGATCATCGACACCTAGGCTTGAATTCACAAAAATTGAACGCAAGATCCAGATGCTCCTAGAATCCCCAATTCTCAAGTGTGGGTCCACGAAAGCCATGCTCAAGCCCCTAATGCTTGAGCTTTTGTCATGAGCTTTGATCACTTGAGCTCAAGTCCACAAAGGTAGTGCTTGGTCCTCAGCATTCATGTTTGAGTCCTCGGTGCACAAGCCAAGGTGAACAGAGGTCGAGGCTTGGGATGTAGGTGCCCTTACCTGGGTACATCGAGGTGGGCCTTGCACTAGGCCCAAGACCCAAGCACTCATACCTTGATCCTCAATGCCCATGTCGAAATCCATTAAGGTCGAACACAAGACTTTGGTCTCGATATCTAGTTCATCAGCTATTTATGCATAAGTCATTAACGTTGAAATATTATTTACTTATTTAGGAAAATCAAATTAAATTTTCATACTTTATTTTCAAGTTTCAATTAAACATTCAAAAATATCATCATTTTTCATAGTCTATCCAAGTTATTTTCTTTGTTTGGCCCATTACGGGAAAGAGGGTACGCCAGTGAACGCTAGCGGAAGCGAAGTATTCTGCTTCACAGCGTCGAGCTCGGCGGCGACGCGGCAATGGAAGAGGCGGAGCAGCTGTGCGAGGCGGCGAGGAACGGCGACATCGGGAGGCTCAAGTCCCTGATCGCCGCCGGGGCCGACGTCTCTCACTTCGACGCCGACGGCCTCACCCCGCTGATGCACGCGGCTAGGTCAGGCCGCGCCGACGCGGTGGCGGCGCTCCTCGAGGCCGGCGCGCCCTGGAACGCCCTCTCGCCTTCCGGTCTCTCCGCCGGCGATTTCGCCATGGAGTCCGGTCATCAGGAAGCCTACGAGCTTCTCCTCAACGCCGGTATGCGCGCGTCTGTGGTTCTGCTTCAGTATGTGCTGGCGATGCTTGCTTGATTCTACACATAGCTTGCCGGTTCCGATGTTTCATTCTAGTTCTTTTATTAGGAAAAGGAAGGATTTTTTGGGAGAGATAGGTTTTTCAGGATTCACCTTGGGCACATGACTGGTTGGATTTGTGGAAGATAATAATGCTCTTGGATTATTGCTTAACAGTATGATTAAACGTCTCGTTCTCATAATGGCGTGTCTATCTTGGCCAACTAGGAAAAATGGAAAGTAATTTTAGGGGGACCGCTTTTAGATTCTGAAACCTCGCTAACGCCGAGATTGATGAGGGACAGATGCTTGATGTCGCCATTAGTAAATAATTGAAGAGCTGCTGCATGTTCTGTTTGTTCACCAATTCAAGCTAACAGCGCAAAATGACAGTTAAACAAGGATGAAACTAATGGACCTTCTAATAGGATTATTAGAATGATTGCCCAATGAAGGATTGGACAAAGGGATGCTATGCTTCCTGCAGAAAAGCTAGTTTGAGCCTCAATCGGGATGCCATGAGTTCTATTTGTCTGGTTTCCATGCAATCCAACTTTAAGGCCCTAAAGTGCATGATGATTATTTTCTTCAGGCGCCTTTTATATAGCATAGCTACCCATCATAGAGACCTTTTAGTCGGGACAGGTAAGAGTGGAAAACTTCATAATCGATAGCCTTGGCCAAAGCAAAGGGAAGCATCTCATCATCTACGAAAGTGCAAATTAAAAGAAAGTTCGTACAGGCTTATGGAAATCATTAAATGACGGACAAAATAGCAAGGCGCATCTATTACTAATCTCTTATCACATATTCTTTGCATGTGGCCACGGCTGAGATGGGTCTTAGGGAAGCCACAGAGTGCTGTACTTATTTATCAAGCTGTAAATAGATAAATTGAAGTAAATCACAAGGACTCACAGAGAATCAGAGGTAGCAATGTATTGTTGGTTCTAGTACTTTTTTGTGGTAAAGACAAATTTTCTTATCCCGGAACTTGTTGGCTCAAATACTTCCGCATAACCTACCGAATTCTGGATATTTAACATTACTTATTGGTCTGCTTCAAGGATCATAGAAATGTTTTAGAGGTTAGGTATGTGCATTGTTTCAGTCCAGTTAAGGGACCTTTATTGTTCTCATCATGGACTTTGACCAACAATATTTTATGCAACAGGAATTCAGGCGGAGCTTATTCTAGGGACAATTGCAAGGAAAAGTAAAGCCAGTGACTCTCATGGGGATTACTTGGATGACAGGGTCAGTTTTAGTGAGGATAAGCTGATGGACTCAAGTAGCAAAGCTGTCATGATGGCTTGGGAAAAGCCATTGATGGAGGCTCATGCCAAAGCCATTTGTTCACAGGGTGGTCACATACTGAACATCGGATTTGGAATGGGTCTTGTCGATACAGCCATTCAGCAATATGCTCCTGCTACACACACTATAGTAGAGGCTCACCCTGATGTTTTCAAACGAATGCTTGACACTGGTTGGGGTGAAAAGGACAATGTAAGGATAATATTTGGTCGTTGGCAAGATGTTCTTTCTCAACTTGGATCTTATGATGGTAAGAGAAACTTCATTCCCCATCTAACTAGAATTTTAGCATCCATAGCTAAGTGTTGCATAACGTTCTATTTGTGATTTTTTTCACAATCCTTCTATGTATGTGCAGAGATTCAAATTTTTGGTGTATTTTAGAATGTCCAAGACACCGTTTTTAGGTTAATCATGGCTTCATGTGACATTTCTTGACCAGCTCTTATGTCGTCAAAAATCGGCTATTTTGTCTGTTTTTTTGTGTCAAGCTCATAATCTTATTTCTAAAAATAATTAAACTCTAACATCAGTGAGATTCCAACAAGACCTCTATATCCATATTTAATGAAATTTCTGCAAAAGAAAGTTCCTGGGCCTCCTTTCTGTGTAATGGTTTTAGTTGCAATTAGAAGTGGATTAAACAATATTTATGAGATTTCTGGTATGTTTATTAAAGCTATACCGATCAAAAGGGATTGCAGCCAGAGTGGTGTTTCACTTGAGTCATTGTTTGATTTTTTTCCTGCTTATCATCTTTAAAGTATGCATTTTCTATTTATCAGTTTCTTGGCTACTATGGTCTATCTCCTCATGTGGATAGATTTCATTAGAGAAACTTCAACCTAGTATCCCAACCTAATTTCAGGATAGTGTGCCTACGAGAGTATGGTTGAAGTCCAGAAGATGCTGCTAGAAGTTTTTGGATATAATTGGATCACTTTCAGTTATTCATTTCTACTCAGATGAAATTCTTATGCCACTGCAGTCTTGCTCACGTAATATAATTGATGTTCTCAGGTATATTCTTCGACACATATGGAGAATATTATGAAGATATGAGGGAGTTCCACCAGCATCTTCCTGTTTTTTTGAAACCTGGGGGAATCTACTCATTTTTTAATGGGCTTTGTGGAGGTAATGCCTTCTTCCATGTTGTTTATTGTCATTTAGTTTCTCTGGAATTGGAGAATCTGGGCTACTCCACACAATTGATTCCCCTGCCTGTGAAGGCTTGTCTGGGAGAAGAAGTTTGGGAAGGTGTGAAACAGAAATATTGGCAGCTTGATACATATTACCTCCCAGTTTGTCAAACTATGCAAGATGAGGAATGATGTTGGTTTGCTGTTGACTTAAAGCTCTGAAAGCACTGTCTTGGTTAAGTTGGCTTTCACTACTGGACAGGGTTGCGAATTTATAAGCAATTGTTGGAAAGGATGGGTGCATTTATGTTTGCTGTCATCTATGAAGTATCTCTTGACATTTTCTATTCAACCAGTAGTGCTCTTCAGGCTTCATCTTCTTCAGTAGAGATATGCAGCAGCATTTCATATGTTAGACTCAGAAGAAAAACAAAGAATATTGATATGAAGCCATGTACTACTCTTGAAAAGATGCATGTGGTACATTATGCAGTTGCTTAATTTTTTAAAACACTATGTATTGCAGTTTACTGAAGCTAGACCACTGGACAATTCTTGTTGCAATTCAATTTCAATCTCTGCATTCAAATGCTTATAGGGGAAATTTTAGATCTCCTTTAGATTATTTTGTTCTGTGGGACCTTCTCTTCTTCTTGAGATTTAGTAGCTCTTTCAAGTGTGAACAACATGCAGCACGTAATGATGTGAAATTTGGATAAGATTTGCAAGGCAACGTCATTTCTTGTCAAAACCATATTCTCCTCTTGGCTATTAAAAGCTTATTTGAAATCTCAATGCGAGAGATTCTGGTCAACATTTTGAGAGGTTGCCTTTAGAGCAGAGTCCCTTCATTCGTTAAGGCTGTGGTGTACTGTTGTTAATTGATCTCTGGCCACCCGTTTAAGTTAGTAGTTTGCACCTGCTTAGCTACACAAATTGCAGAATGGAAACCCCAAGATTAAAGTGCTCAAGGGTGGCAATTCAGGAAATATTGTATCTGGTTACTAAATGTTCTCCAGAATGAAAACCCAATGTCAATTTATTTCTTTTCATTCCGTAATCCATACAAATCCTTTTTTTTCTTTTCCTATTTAGGTTGTTTACTAACTATATATCATTTTAGTCATTAAACTGTACAAGAAGTAAATTGTTTCTTGATCCATTATTTTGTTATGAATGTATCATGAATCAGCATTTAAATAGATTCTGGTCAAGATATTGATTTAAGAGAGGATGCCTTAGTACTTCTTCATCCATTTTCATCCAATCAAGGTGTTTTCGATGTTACAAGTACGAGTTCTGAGGTTGAAGTGGGGGTCTGCTGATGACTTTGACACAGTGGAGGAAAGGACTTGGGGAGATAGTTCTTATTTCCACATGGTAGTTTACATTGTTGATGCTGCCAGTGCTATAGATACGGTGGATGAAAAGTAAACGCTTCAATTCCCATTAATCTACTTATCGGAGAACCATGTCGAGTTTTCAAAGTTTGAAAGGCATCTTAAGCATGCTAGATATTGAAGTGATGGCTTTCTGTACAATTACAGTCTTTCCTTGGCCTACATTTTGATATCAAGAGTAGGGTGGCAATCTAGTCTATCCAGCCTGTTTCTCTTACATGATGCTAGCTTCTATGCATAGAGCGTATCCACATGCCCCTTCTCGGTGCTTTATTACAATCCAAGTAACATGTCTTCAAACGATGGTTATGTCCAGCTGATGGCAATTGGACTTCCAACACTGTGTTTTCCATCTGACCATTTGAGACTAGCAAAGCTGGTTGTACCAGATGGCATGGAGCCAGCGGTGAAGGTGACTGTGTAGCTTTTTTTCTCACCCATGTTGCCGAAAGTCAGCGATTTGGGTTCAACCAAGATCTTGACTGATGGGATCTGTGAAGAAACGGACACCGTGTAGGTACCAGGACTACCAACATTTGTTAGAGTCCTTGTGTATTTTACCGTGCTTGAAGCACCAGCCCCACCTGATACGCTGGAAGCCGATTCCAAGGGAACTGCGAATGACGGGTAATTAAGATCTTCCACATTATACTTGGTGCTTGAGTCGCAGGAGTAGTCTCTGTTTGTGGAGCTCTTGATCTGGGCTGAGGTGTAGTTTAGAGCACAGAGGAAGCGGAGATAGTCCTCTACCGCAGCATCATAGACCAAACCGGGGTCAAGGGCTGCCATTGGATCGACATGTCCAGCTCCATAATCAAAAGGGGTTGATGAACTCCCAGTGGCAACATCTTTAATTGTTTCACCATTTTTGTACTTCGTGTAGGCTGTTGTCATGAGTGCTGATCTGATGGCCGCAGGGCTCCAATCCTGGTGAGCAGCCTTGAGGAGGGCGGCCAACCCACTTACATGTGGGCAAGACATTGACGTGCCTGAGATAATGTTGAAATTCACTTGCCTCTTATCTTTGTCCAGACCAGTTGGGCCCACAGCGCCTGTCCACCCTGCGAGGACGTTCACACCCGGTGCTATGAGGTCTGGTTTGAGAATCTGCTGATTGAGTGGATTAGGACCACGGGAACTGAATGATGCTACAACTGGTGAAGGTTGGACATCAAGCTCTGTGCCTCCCGAAGCAATGGTTGCTGTTGGAGTCGGATCTGAGGAGATATACTTCTTTATCTCAATCCCTGCTTTTTGTCCTAAAGCTGCTGACGGCAAGAGATATGCATCAGCAACTAGCTCTTCACCATAAGACGCCGTGTTGGTAAGAATCATTCCCACCCCGCCCGCATTCTTCACCACCATACTCTTTTGTGCCCTTGAGTTCCCTCCTCTGTCGCAGACCACAATTTTCCCTGCAACTTTGCTCGCAACTAAACTACCAGTAAAGCATACTTCACCACTAGAGGAGCTGCTTGCCTTACCTCCAAACACCAGCGGAACTGGACCAGATAATGACTTCCCATTGTAAAGTGACACGCCTCTGTACTTCTTGCCATTTCCAAGAGTAACGTAGGCCGGGAAATCACGGTCCAAAGTACCAGCTCCTACTGTGGTTATCCACGGAGCTATGTTAGCCACGCTCAGAGGACTAGGCCCAGAGTTCCCGGCGGAGCACGACACAAGGATTCCCTGTGCCATTGCATTGAAAGCTCCCATGGAGATGGTGTCTCTGTAGTAGTCAGTTATTCCTCCCCCAATGGACATGGATATTACGTTTACACCATCTTCGACGGCCTTGTCCATGGCTGCCATAATGTCTGATCCAAAGCATCCACTTAGCCAACACACTTTATAGATTGCCAGACGGGCTTGTGTGGCCATCCCCCGTGCAATTCCAGAAGCAAAACCAAAGAGGTTGGCCTCGGGTACGGCTGAACCAGCTGCAGTAGTAGAGGTGTGGGTCCCATGCCCATCATCATCTCGGGGTGATCTCGATTCCATGGATTCATCTATCGGTCCAAGTGCTGCTTCATACCCTTTTGAGAAGAACCTCGCGCCAATGAGTTTATTATTGCAGCTCGATGAATTGAAGGTCTTCCCTACCTCGCAGGTACCTTTCCAGGTACTGGGCACCGGGCTGAGTCCTGCGTCATCGTAGCTTTTCAGCTCAGGCCACGCGCCAGTGTCAAGCACAGCCACGATCACCTCACTTGCCAGGTTGGACTCGGGGTAGAGAGCTTCATTCTTTTCCAGTCCGAGAAACTCCGGCGTCCGGGTGGTGTGGAGTTCATATCTCGCTTCTGGCAGGACTGATAGAATTCCGGGTTGCTTCTCGAGTAACTCCGCTTCCTTGGCCGTGAGCCTCGTGGAGAAGCCGTGGAGCACACTGTTATAGGTGTACAGCATGTCTGCTCCATCCGATACCGATTTCAGCGAAGAATCATACCATTCTAAATGACCAGCAAATGTCGTGGGCATGTTGGACTTGTCCATGTGGATGATATAGGTGGATTTAGCTGGTTTTTTTGTACTTTCTGCTGCCCCATATTGGGAGAGAACTAGTAGTACTAGAGCCGCTATATGCAGAAGCCCAAGCTTCATCTTCTTCACTGAATCTGTGAGGTTGAAGCGAAGTTGTCTTTTTTGTGAAGCTTTTGCTAAAGGGCAAAGCAGAGAGAAATGAAGTGATGAAACAGCTAGCCTTTTTATCAGCGGGAGAGAACTAGAAGTGCTACGGCCACTATATGCAGAAGCCTAAGCTTCATCTTCTTCACTGAATCTGTGAGGCTCAAGCGAAGTTCTCTTTTTTGGTGGAGCTTTTGCTAAAGAAGAAGGCAGAGAGGAATGAAGTGGTGGAAAGAGGTGGTGGAGAGTAGCCTTTTTATTAGCGGCTCTCAGCTTTGGTGCTTGCTGACAATCTCTAGTGGGGCATGGCTAGTGATAGTACGTTAACAAGGTCGACCTCATTGTTTCCGATTTATGGGGTACAAAATGACTCCGAAAATAAAACAAATGAGGGCTGAGAGAAGCTATTTTCTTTATAGGTAAATCTCTTAGGGTTTGGTATTGTTTGGGAAGCAATTCAGAGACAGATGCCCACTTCTTGGTAGAATGGTTCGACAATTTGATGCTAGCACGAAGTAAAACTGAAGGATGGTATATACCCAAAAAAAAAACATAAAAACTGAAGGATGGTAACTGCTTGGAGTTATGATCGTGGAGTAGTCTTCCTGGGAATCGAAAACAAAATCAACTTTGAGCAGTAATACCCAGCATGGAGTTATGACCGTGGAGTAACCTGTATACAGGCGATACCTACTAATTTTTTCACCAACTTTTCGGCCCTTTATTTCCGCATGCGACAAAGCCGGCTATTAGAGGTCTGTTGATTGAAGAAAGTGAAGGTAAATATTTAAGATTTTAGCAAATTGGAAATTGAGAGGACATATGGAAGTTCACCTGCGCACTCATTTCTGCATCCCACCATCGCTCGCAAACAACATATTTGTCCCCAGTTCTTTGTCCGAAATCATAGTCACACCCGCAATTAGGGAGAGAATCTTGTCGTGGCCTGCACTTTGTTTTGCAGATGGGTTCGTCTTTCGTTTGAAATGGGGTTTCTTTCCTTTTACTAGTTCAATACCTGTGTAACGCTTACACGCAGGAATTCCCCATACCTCAGGCGCTCTAGGCATTCTAAAGGCGTTCATTTTCCCGTGGGTGTGGGCACACCATGTCTCCACGTCGGCTAACGACCTAGTATTTTCGCTACTCACTGTGGAAGGTTTAAAGCATCGGGCAATCCCATCCACGGGGACATCTCGAGAGGGGTTTCTTGATGCCTCTCGACAGAGACGTAAAGCCCATATCGATCACACAGTACATTGGAACCATTGGCATCATGTGATTGGACGTTAGAAAGGTATACTCAGCCTTTTCCTCTGTTTTCCCCCATGGTCAAGAGCCATAGGTTTGCTGAATTGTCAGGGAAAAGAAAATGACATGGTTAGTATGCGATTGCCGGGGGGTGGAATAAGTGAAAGATGTTGAGAATCCAAAGGTGAAATGATTCTTTCCATTAATTTAATCATACTTTCATGTGACCTATTGATTCCACGATTGTGCAACTTTAAGAAGGGGAAAAACGTTTTGACTAATGCGTGCAGAAAGAGGTTTTCTGTTTATCAATTCGTATCAGCGGACCATAACCTCTAAAGTTGACTATTCACGATCAAGTAACACATCATAACATCCGTTAAAAAGTTAACACGTTAGTTCGTATTGATATTTTCTCAACATTTCTTATTCTATTTTGTATTGAATAAATGGGTGCCTAAGGGGCAAGCCAAGATCCTTATGATTGCCTCAACTTCTTTAGTGAAAATGAACATAGTGAGTATTTCATGTATTAGTGTGTCGTAGATACCCACTTGTAAACCCCCTTGAGTCAACGCAATTGGTCGAGGTCTTGGGGGATTGTCAACTTAGGAACCCATCAAATTCTACGGTACCCATCAAATTCTACCAACCGTGTGTAGTTTTATGTCAAGGCACACTCACAAAGGCCAAACATTTCGGTTTAACCTTTTCGTGAGGCTTGTAGGATGTTTTATAGATCTCCATCATAGTCATTGGCACCTTTAAAGCCTGTCTTTGTCTTTAAATTATCCACTTTTCGGTCACTAATGAATTATTTGGTAGTCTTATACAATAGTACCCTTACTGAGATCAACAACATATTCTTGCAGGATATAAGGCACCAAATTCGTGGAATCTTTGGAAAATACTGGTGCCTATGAGGAATTGGCAACCAAAATCAACAGTTTTGTGGGGGCCAAAGGTCCAATTATTTCATCTAGAATCGGTGTTAGTGGGACGTCTGGCGGACCCTAGCATGTGGACCCGATCATGACCAAAATGGACCCATTGATAGCATCCTTTACGAGTCATCGCCCATTGCGTAATGCGGTTGCTTTCGAGCCTAAGTTGAAAAGTTGAGCACTCAACTGTTCCTTCCATCAATCAATCAATCGAAATAAGAAGCTTTTTGATATTTAGGGTGCAAATAAGAATCATTTTGGCCAGAGAATTGATTTCTGAAAAAGATATAGAATTTTTATATTTCTTTTTTCTAAATGAGTTTCTAAGTAAAAATATGCATTTGATAATGATACAAAATTTCTATTTCTGTAAAATAAATTCATCTGTAACGACACAAAATTGGCTGGTAGCTAGGAGTGGCAACAAGAAATGGTGAACGGCTGTTGGTGACAATGATTGAGCAACCGACTTATAGAAATGACAAATATTGAGAAGAGTTTTTATTTCTCATTTCTGTTTCAAAAATAAAAAAGCAAAATTTTACTTTTGATTTATATTCCAAATCTATTTATTAAATATAAATATATTCCGAAAATAAAAAAAATAAAAAAAATTATTAAACAGATTTCTTGAATAAAAATATAATAGTTATCGTGCAAGCCCTTAGCGATTGAACTGAATCTTATTCCGTATAGAAGCAAAATGTTGGGTGGATTGAGTTCTTGCTTCATTCCAAGTACTGCGCGTTCCTCTGTTGTATATGACTTCAGGGAAATAATTTAATCGCCTTTAGAAAATTGAACTCAGCTTCACACGCTTCAAGGTCGACATGGAAATCCTGTTGAACCAAATCACTTCACGCGGACCTCTAGGTCTAACAAGGATGGACGTGATCCATTCATCTGAAAACAGTGAAAAGACCTCAAGATAAACTGGAATATCGCACGCTATGATATGTATAATTCGTATATTAACTCGAGTTAACGTGTTTTCATTATAAATGAGTTATTTAGCTAATAAAATAAAAATTATTATGCTCGTATCCAATAAAAATTAAGTTGACACAAATTACAAATATAATTACTGCAACTAAAATGAATTTCCAACCCTAACAATAAAATCACAACCAAACGAAAAGTGACTAAAACACGGATCATTTGCTAGAGGAATTAAGGTGACTACTAATTATAAGAAACGTTGAAGTTCCTACTGTCTTTGCTAGTTAGGTACGGGTTACATCTTCCATGGACTGTGTATTTAAGGAGTGAATGGCAAGTTACAATCATCATTTACATATAGACTTAACTAAAAGTCTAAAAGTAAATATGAAAGCAAATGTGAGTGATGTCGATATGTGTAACTCACTGATCAAAGTATTGATTGGAGAATCCAATGCCCACTCAGAAGCGGACCAAATCATATTGCCCTTCCAATTATTTATTATTACGTTTCCAACGTGCCAATATAAAAAACTAATCGCTGTTAAAAAAGAAAAAAGATTTGTTCTGCCCCTACTTTTGCATTGTCGGCTTATTACTATAGGCACTAAATTAGATGTCTCCATTTGTTGCTTTTAGCACTCCTAATATACTTGAACAAACAAAAGTTATATTTGATTTTAAGCATGTGGTGGAATCATCACCGATTCCCACCTCGTATTAGGTGGGGCGGGCGATCTTATCTTCAGCTTTTGATTGACGAATTACCTGCTGAAGATTCTCATCAAGTCACCACCAATATCCGTCCAACACGAACCTTGGACGTCTAGGAACCACGCTAGGGTAACTTTTGGATGTATCGGGCGGTCTAGGGTCATAAACAAAACCACAATTATTAAGAGCACTCAAGAGAGAGAGAGAGAGAGAGAGAGGGGAGAGGGAAAGAGAGACGTGTCCCTAATGAAAAGACATCACACTTAGAATCTTAATGACCAATAAAGCATGACAAAGAGGCACAACCATGCCACTGTTCCCCAGCTTTGAGTGGGATGATTGGGGTGGTTAGCTGGAATTGGACCCTACCATGCCACTCATAATCAGGTCGAGTCTGCTTTCGATGACGATCGTTTAAAGTATCGACAACCATGGTCAAGCGAAGGAGTTTTATATGGAGCAAATGCGGACTCGAAGACACTATTTTCCTGACGGTGTTTGGACTCTCACGACATCCGAATAATACGATGTACTCTCGTAATAAAGAATTCTGGCTCTAATTGGGCGGATAGCTCATCGGTCGTGTCCAACAATTAATAGGGCGAAAGCAACACGAGGGCTGGGGACCTTTTTGGGTGGGAGGAGACGGGTTCCTTTTGGCATCGGCCAATGAGATTGCCACGGGTAACGAGTGGAGACGGGGGCGTCGATGGAGATTTGACTGGTTGCTTGGGCATGGAGATCGATGCTACAGGATTTCGTGGACTCCAAACGAGTGCCGTGGGACTCAGTTGCGACCGTCGATTCTTGGATTTGAACCCGGATTAGGGTAAATATCATATGGAAGGTTCGGTAGAGTCCCTTGCGTGGTATTCCATAAATCCGAAAAACTTTAGATAGAACGATGGATGACTTATCCATATGCGGGGTCGGTCATAGAAACTATCCGCTCTAAATTTGAAAGTAATTAGTACCTATAATTCTTAATGGATACCAGCACGGTTGGCAACGCCACTAGGGATAACCTTAAATATCTCTCTCTCTCTCATTTGGTAGATTTGAGACCCCACAACGATAACGCACGCAAGGTAATGCAACAAATATTGCCAAAAATTCGTTTAATGTCATGTTAAGAGAAAAGTATAATATGAATATGACTTACCTGAGTATGACAATTCTAATCAACGTATTAAATCGTTTCGATACGGACAAGAAACACCTGATAAAGCGATTCACGGGACATGATTAACACGATTATTAAACGTGCACTTGCGTCTGATATCGACATAACACAATACGTTAACCTATTTACAATGATAAGTAGGTTAAACACGTTCATTTACGATAAGTTGTATTGACATGTTTGATGCGTTAACCCATTTAGAAAGTGTTATTGAGTTGGTGTTTTTCCACGGCATATATGACTTTCGTAATCTTAAATATGTTTCTGATTTTTGCTTTGTTGTTTTTAACATGTGTATTATTTTTGTGAACTTTTAACAATAAAAAAAAGTCTTTCGGTATGAGTACTAAACGTGTTAGAACATATTTGATCAACTCATATTAGAAAAAAATTGACACTTTTAACTTAAAAGTATCAACTCGTGCTTAAATAGTTTAAGCGAGTCAATTTTCGTATGACATGATTTTTCTCATGTCTTAGATGGGTTGACCTGTTTATGCCAAACCAAAATCTTTTAAAATTGTGTGTCATATCGTGTCATGAAAATAAGTAGTGTCGATAATCGGCAACCCTAATTTTTTCTCTAAACGCCGGTGTCTCTAGCTTGTCCATTCATAACCCAGGTTAAGCCCAAACCGTTGTATCTATTATCTATCCAATGAAAGATATGACTTAGGGGACCCTCCACATTTCCTATTCAATCGTATCAAGTTGTTTGCCTTAGTGACCAGTTGCTATCTAAGAAAAGACGCTTGAAAAGTTAAAATTTTGTCAAACAATTTGGTATATATTAATGAATTAGATAGATGAAACAATTATATGAATGAGATTTAAGAATCTTTGATGCACTAAACTCTTCATCCGAGTTTTTGGGTAAAATCTTGTTGTTGAGTTCTTATATGTAAGGATGCAAATACAGATAAGAACTCTTTGAGAATACAATGGCTTTTAGCATACAATGTGCCATGACTAAGATAACAAATTGAATTTGACGACATCTTGAAATACTATTATAGCCTTGTCTTTGCCCATGCATGATTGAATTTTTAAAAACCCTCAAAGGTAAAGCTCTCACATATCATCTTGCCTGCGTAGTTTCACAGATCCTATTTACATGTAATCTCATTCACAAATTGGGTTAAAAACTTTCCAATTCGACAATCTAACAATATCTTGGAAATGCTTGCATAGAAGTTAGAAGTCAAGTTTAACTCGTTGCCTCCCTGCCCATCGAAATCTCTCTCTCTCTCTCTCTCTCCTCAAGTCAAAACATCTCTTCGAGAACGAAAAGGCTGTCATCTCACAATACTTTCCCAAACCTATGAAGTACTGCTACTAGCAGTTCTTCACGTAACATGTTCGCGTCCGTGATTGGATTCAGACAGAATCACTGGCTAATAATTGAACGAAGATAGGCACAAATCAATCGTCAATCAGTGACAAGATCTCCGGCGGAATTCAAGGATCTGTTCGTGCACTAATTTTGATGGTGAGAAGCCACCATCCTAGTCCCACAGGCGTTGAATTTAAGGACTACCCTCCGACTTATGGTCCTCACCTTCCTCATAGTCACGACGTGCCGACAAGCACCGAGTTCATTAGAAAAGATCAAAACTTCAATTGATCTTTCTGCAATAATTTAGGAAATCTGTTTGACGGGTACAAGCCATGGTGACCTCTCCCTATCAGGTTTATGGGTTTCAACATTTTACAACCGCTCTTCATTAAGTGATCATCACGAGTCGCGTCATGAGTTAATTGATGGTGAAATATTCGAACCACTAAAAGTTAAGAGGCACTTGTGTAGCAATTTTATAAAAATGACGTCGTATTTTTTGTGTGTTTGATAAAAATTTCTTCTCTAAATTTTAGTTCTTCAGCTATGGTGTGTAAAATCTTCCTTCAGGAAGCTTAATTCCATCGTTAGCCATTCTTCTGTATGATTACATATATTTTTGTTGTCGTAAATGTGTTGGTCGTCGCATGTACATCACTTTTGAACTGAACATGATGATGGACCAAAGCCAATCAATAATTAGGCGAAACCTAATTTCAAAAAGCGAGAAGAGAAGTGGGGTTTGCTTAAGTGTTACTTGGTACAAGGTCAAGGTTCAATCTCACTTCGACCATATGGGGATCAAACATGAGCTTACCGTGTTCTGAAGCGAGGGACTTGATCCAGGAACCGTGGAATCTAGCCGAATGCCCGCACAACCGTATCATCGGAAAGGAAAAACCTCATCCAGCTGCATGAGGTCGGCTTAGTCATTAACTGATATATGGCACACGGCACGGGGTCGAATGGACCAAGAGCACATGTTTAGCACTTGGTAAACATTGGTTAGCCAAATAAAATATTCATTAGAGGGCTTTTCCTCTGGGAAAGGCTTATTAATACTGTTATAACCTGCTAAGGCCCAATTTTGATAGATTCGTAGGCCATGAAAGTACTTCATTTGAGCCTTATGAATTGGCCATAAAAAGGTCCTGCTCTACTTGAAACTTTCACTCAAAAGAAACTTAAATTATTTTAAGTGCCACAGTCGCTTGATCTTATCTCTGCAATGTATTGCCTTTCGCCTCTACCTAAACTGGCACATCATCGACAGGGCCATGTGTTGTGGCGTGACTGTGGTAACAGTTCACGGAGTTTCACGACATATGGAAATCTTAAAGCTCTAGAATAATTGAGAAAGAACATCTGTAATGGTGTTTGTTTTCTTTGCGATTGAAACCTTTAAAACTTTTCCAACTTTCAAGAGGTGAAAGTCTCTCGTAAGAGCTTATCCATGTGAACTGATCTTATTTACATTTAGTCACTTTCACATGTTTGACTTACAAACTTTTGAGTTAGATAATCTAACGACATCTATGAAATGCTTTCTTGAGGTCATGTTCATGTTATGATACACGTGTAAGTAAGTTATGTTAAAGAAGTCTCACACCAAAAAATTGATGTGGTGTTGAGCAGTCAATATATCTTACTTGGCACATAACTCATCCACTTAAGTTTTTGAATGAATATGGATTCAACTAGATATATTAATGGGTTCGGATTTGAGTTATCTCTTAACGATCTCTCTAGGTGAAAGGTATTGGACTTCTATCGCACGCTCCTAACAAATGATATCAAAGCCTGTGATTGCGGTTTGAATTGTGATAGAAAAATCTTACATCGGAGAATTGATATATTGTTGAGCAGTTAATATATCATAATTAGCCTATAACTCATTGGTTTAAACTTAAACATTACACCCTCCTTGCCTTATATAGGCAATAAGAGGTTATAAGGACACACACAGGGACCTAGCTCAAGCTGAATGTAAGTCTAATTGAATATGTTAAGGAGCTCAAACTTAAACTCGCTCTTGACGATCTCCTTAGGTGAAAGTATTAGACTTCTGCCGTGCGCCCCTAACAATTCATAGCATCGTCTCATCATTAGGGCTGTACAAAGTAGCCTGCTAGCCTGCGACTGGGACCAACCCAGACGGATTTGGACATGACATCATAACGATCCCCAGCGCACTATGCACCTACAACACACGAGTCTGACATTTCCTCTCGTTTAAGATCCAATTTACTTCAAAAGTGAGGCAAGAAGTAAAGGGTAATTGACATAAAACTTTTATGATAGTTGAAATGACGTAGCCTATCACCGGAGTGTTCTTCCTAGGCTTTTAGATGTCATGAAGAAGATTACACATTAAACAAAATGGTTTTGCCTCGCGATTAGATGAATGCTCTAATTAAACTCTTAACCGTATGTTTGCAAGGATTCCGGATGGGTGAGGAAAATAAACGTAAGGGAAGGGATAAAAGATTTCTCAGATGCTGTCTAGAAAGGGTAAGAAATGGAGGTGAAGTGTAGAATTTGACTACGTCCAATTCGAAAACATAAGAACAATCTGAGTTGAAAAACATCTGAGGTAAAAGACCATTTTTGTGCTTCTCAGTATAATGTTCTGATAAAGAGAAGAATAGAGGGGTAGCTTGGGAATTTTATAAAAGGCAAATGTGAATCTGTAACTTGGTGATGATTTTCCAATGAACTATAAGCAGTGATCTCAAATTGATCGTACACCTCCCTGGCTCGAAGGCTCCGAGCAATGGACGGCCAAAGTCCAGTTTTTAAAAGCCGACTTCGAATAGTCTAATCAAATAGGACCGACCGATGCCGTCACCAAACATGAATTGTAAGAAATGACAAGTTGCAGGAATGTTTCTGGATGATGTCTCCATGCAAGCGCCAGCCAGGACTCTCTTGTCGCGATTATCCATAAATGCACGAGAGTCAACGTGGTCGCTTTTCATTGGGCCAAACAAGATGTTTTGTGGGGCACTTCCAAGAGGGGACTTCGGCAATTTGAAAAATGCTCATGAGGATGTTAAAACAAAGAAGAGAGCATACAAAGAGCAGCTAAGAATGGTTGCCCCAAAACCAATCCAAGAGATGGTCAAAATCTTGCCACGACCAAGTTTCTGTAGTTTAGCTGGCGTTATCACGAATTTAGGAGGGGCGTCGCTAAAGGACATTTATCACTGGACAAAACAAGGAAGACCAACATCCCAAGATTAACAAGGAGAATTACTAATAAAACAAGGTTTCGGTCAACAAACATTAGAAAAAACATCACATCATTTTAGCCGTAGATGGCAAGTCGAATATCCAATGGAGAAAAAAAATAGATAGTCATAAGAAATCGAATGTGGGGTTATTGGCCCGATACAAGACTTTGATAAGGAACTGCGTCAAAAAAATGAATTTTCATATGACGGGATACGATGGATCAATCCCTCAAGGAAAATCCTTAATCCTATATTTATGCAGCTAGTGTCTCCTGCAACTTTATTCACGATGAGGCAATAATTGAAGATTCTTTCACCCAGTACAAAATTGAACTTTCTCAAAAATTTAAGGCAACCTCGAAAGCAAATTTATGAAGCCGCATAGCAGCTGGGGAACCCCAAACGAAACGTAAGAATGTGTCCCTTAAAATCCTCTAAGATATACAGAACAAAGCTTCGAGAACACGGAAGAAAAAGCGTAAGGGGCACTCACAAGCTCATATAAGCAAATTCAAGGTGTGATTCGATTCACCAAAAGGATTGCCATCTGGCACAAATCCAATGGGTATTCTTTCACGTAACACCAGTATGCACTCACAATGTTCCAAAGTCAAAGTTCAAAAAGATGAGAAAGAAAGTTAAAGAGGGAAAATCTAGCAGAAAACACCACCTAATAAAGGCAGAAAAGATTGTATAGTGTAGTTATAAGGAAATGTAGAATGTGTTCCTGAAGATACGGAGAAATGAGAAACGGTTCATCGGTGGCACAAGCAAAATGGTTGGTAATATGGGTTACTTAGGGATATAAAACAGACTTCTCGAGTAAGTAACTAGTATCTTTCTAATTTTGGACCAAGACCAACTCGATGCTGCGGAGATATTTAATATGACCGATTGCACAAGCAGAACAATAGTCCGTCCGATGAGATTCCAGAAGGACGAACCTTTTCATTTTTAAGGTAAAGTGAAATCATATTCTCTTCACCATTTAGAGAATTCAGAACACCGGCAAGCTGTAAGCAGAAAGTAAGTGCATACAGTTTCCCCAGCATAGAAGCCTTTTTAAGGACCGTTTTACTCAGACTCCATATCTATGTACATACCCATATACATGCTTATGTGCCACACGCGCAGCTCCTTGAACACAATCATGGACGTCGACTAGACAAACAATGGATAATATTAACAGAAGGAGAACCTCAAACTGTGGCTGCCGATCTATATAACTCCCAGCAGATCCAGTTCCTCCACAGTCAAGAGGACTTAAACAATGTAATGCCAATCTCTCCTCAACCTGAGGATATTCAAACAACAAATTGAAAAAAGGAAAAGGTTATGTCAATGTTTTAAATTCTTCAACATGAAGAGATTGTTTCGACAAAAAAATAAGACCACCAAAGGATTGGTAGAGATTGATTATATGCACAAACAGAGTGAAAATACCAGCATTTGCAATTCTTTTGCCTTCAAAACTAATAAAATGAGGTCAATCTCTCATGGCAGGTTGTTCAAGAGTTTTCACTAAAAAGAGTCAACATGGGAAGATCAAATGGTGCTTCCCTGATACTGCAGGCGAATCCTAAACTAGATGATAAAAAGAGAGAACACAGATTTCCTAGACTTCTAAGGCTTTCAATTAGATGCTTTTGGCTGTCTATTTGTAGATATATGGTTGCTGTCATTACTGTTACATCTCAAAATATCAATCAAGCTCTCCCCAAAGCATGACAGGTGACAAAAGATCCCTATAAACATCATGAGCTTGACATTAGAAGCGATGATAAAACTGGACGGACTTGCAAAGAAAGGAAAATTTGAATATTGGTAAACATTTAGTCCATCTAAAATGACTCTTCTCCAGTCTTCTCAGAAACAAAACATTGAAAAAAACAAAAATACTAACTATACATCTCCTTAAACTCAAACCATTAAGTATTATTCAATTATCCTTTAAATATTGTATGATCAGAGGAAAAATTTGCCACAACAAAGTGCATGTATCAGCAACCATACCCTGTTCACTGATTTTCATCCTTACTCATATCAGTTTGACCAGTAAGAGATTCCATTGATGGTTTCCTGCAAGAAAGATGATCATTTGGGAGACAATCAACTTGTGAACATAGTAGAATGGACCAGACTTGAACTTGAAGGTCTAAGTAGTGATTCTAGTTATAGCACTGCGTAGTCATATACTACCTTAAATTAGTGTACTCAAGTTGATCACATGAACCGGTGCTTAAGTTACAATCCTGAGCTTTAGGCATTGCAACATCCGATTTGTTCTCATCCTGCAAGGGTCAGCACAAGTATATAGTTGACATTTGACAAAGAGCGGCAACAAAGTTTACCCCCACAAAAGAAACTTACAGCAGTTTTTGTCACTTCCCAATCTGGAGTATTTTCAGCTAGAAGAGAAATGTACTGCTCCATTGCCACATCTGGGCTCATGTTCCCTAGCCTTTGCCAAGCATTCCTTGCACAACGTAAGCACTTCCCTCCATCACTCACACATAGCAGCTGTCAACCCTGTTATAAACCTAGCAATCAAACTATACCGTGTAACTCGGCACAGCGCAAGCCCTAAGTTTCGAGCATGTTTGCTTTCTTGGTTTCAGTTTGAAAGGTTTCCTCTGGAACATTGAGTAACACAGCTCCTCCTAGTGCAGGCGCATTGAAGGGACTCAATCTTTCTAGTTGATCAATTATTATTCAGTATGCTTACCATCTAAGTTATCAATAATTATCTTCTTATTCAACAATGACCAGTTCCAAACTTAAGTAAGTGGCTCTAACCAGACACCCACACAATGTGGCTGAGAGCCAGAGAACTGGAAATGCCCTCATTGTCATCTGGGTTTCACCAGTCCAAAATGACAGGTAGAAGCACATCTATTTTGATTTGGAGACCAGAAAAAAAAATGTTTGGATCAACAACAAGAATCTTAGATCTGCAAATCACAGCCTTGTACCCTTGGTCAACAAGGCTTCTACTAAGACAGTTTAATGAAATTATGTAGCTTTCGGGCAAAACAAGCAGAGGAATAGCATCATCCGCTGCACTCGACAAGGAAAGATCTAAATCATTAATTACTTCTCCCATCCGTTATTTCAAAAGGCTAATCGACAACCCCTTGCGTCCTTCTTTCCTCAACATTATCAAAAGTTTCATTTTTCTTTTTTTTCCAATTAGATGCTTTCGACTCATTCTCTGCTTCGAGATTCAACAGTCAAATCCTTTTCTTCGATTCTAATTGCGCCCTCAAGTGCAAAACAAAGGACACCTCGATCGTTCGATTACGAGAGCCGCTCACAAAAATACAAAACAGATCACCACGAACAAAAAGCAAAGAGATAGCGCAGGAGTTATGGTGGTACCACTTAGCACGGGCAGAGACCATGAGGGCCATAGGCTGCGTTTCGTGGCAAGGCCCTTCGGTGGCCACTTTGTGGAGGCCATAGAGCTGCATTCTCACGTCGCTGCCGATGCTCTCCAGCCGATCATCCGTATTCGCAGGGTCGACATATCTTGCCGCCGCGGCAAATTTCTTCTCCAACTCACTCTTCTCGATGCCCTCCCAGCCGTCGTCGTCGTCGTCGTCGTCGCCGTCGCCGTCGCCGTCGCCGTCGCCGGCATCATCACCGCCCACCCTCAAAACCTCTTTTTTTTCATCAATTCGCTCTTGTTCGTGCTCTGACTGCTCTGCTCGCGCTGCCTCCGCACTTTTAGGCACACGAGGCTGCGGCTCCTCGTCTTTTCCTCCAAGCGAAGGACGGTCGTCGTCTTCCCCGGCCCCACCGGAACGACATTCGCTCTCTTTCTCCACGACTAACTCCGACGCACCAACACTCTCCTCCTCCGCCTTCGGCTCAACCGGCAATTCAACAGCCACCGGCGGCCCCTCCGCCGCCTCGTCGCGCTCCGTCGCAACTTCCTCCTCGCCGCATCGCGCCGGCTCAACAACTTCCACCTCAGAACCGACCTCGTCTCCAAACCGATCGACCTTACCCGCCGCGGCTCCCCGCACGAACTCGACTCCCCTCTCGCTCTCGGGCCCCCGGGAGCTCAGCCGCGCCCCGAGCTCGGCGCCTCCCGGCGCGGGGGCGCGATCGGCGAGCTCGCCCGGCTCGCCGTCGAGATCGCGGACGTCGTCGCCGGCCATGGCCACCGACACGAGCTTGGCGACGACGAAGGAGAGGAGGACGGCGAGGACGGCGGTGGCGAGCAGCTCGTGAACCCACTCCATGATCAGAAAGAAGGACGGAGAAGGCAGGGTGGGGGAAGGGGACTGAAAAGCTGGTCACGGGACTGCGTGCGGTAGGCGGAGAGGAAGAAAAAGAAACGACTTTCCGAAAGCTGAAGGAGAAAGAGAGAAGTAAGAGAGAGAGAGAGAGAGGAATTATGAAGAAAGAGAGAAGAGAGAGAAAGGGAGAGGGAGAGGGAGAGGGGTAAAGGGAGGGAGGAGAGGGATATTTGCAGAGCAGAGGAAGGTATATTCTTTTGCAAATTTATCTCCCCGCTTTCCCAACCCCTGGAGCTTCTTTCTCTCTCTCTCTCTCTCTCTAGGAATGATGCTAACTGCTAACTGATCTCATGAACATACTGTTCAGCCTGAGGAACAAGCTTTGGTCGGATTTTTTTTTTTCCCTTCCAATTCAAATTTTCGAAATGATCTTATTGGAAAAGTTTCGATATCTAGACATTTGAATGATAGAATGATATTCTTTTCATAACAATGTTTCCTTCATATCGATCGTGATAAGTGCATCTGAAATCAAGCTTCATTCGTTTTGCGAAGAATTAATTGATTTGAAAAATATTATTTTAAAAATGATCGCTTGTATTACTTATAAAAATGAATGATTAAAAAATATTTTCATCGTCCATGGAAATATTTAGAAATGAATTGTAGTCAACAATAAAAAATATCAATTAACTAATAATTTCTAGCAATTTTTTTATTATAATTTTTTTTAAATCATTCTTTTTTCATGAAATAAATTAAATCTAAGCATGCTAACCATTGCTTCAAGATAGATCTGATTATAAAATTAGTGGCCTGCAAACTCGGCAAGCCAAGCGTAAGCGACGAGGGCTTGAAGGTTTTTTGAACAAGCTTGGGCGATGGCATCTAATGAGAAATCTCAATCTCGAGATGTTTATGTAAGAATTTTATGACAAGCGCAACTAGTGTGGACCAACTTTTAGGCTTAGGTTTAAGGTTCGGCCTAACCTGACATCAACTAACCAATGATCACCTCACTCCGAAGCACTCGTTAACAATATCCCATTTAAAAAATAGATTCTTTCATATTAAATTTTCTCAATAAGTATCTCAAAAATACTCATTAACATCATCTTTGCTTAAGGTGATTGATTCTAAGTTGCTAAGTTTCAAATCAAGGGCCTAAAATCTACCTTGTCATAGCCAATTCCTAGTTTTCAGAATCAAGAAACTAATAAGTCAATCTCGAAACCGACTTAAAATCGAATTAGCCATTTCTAGGATGGACCCAGGAATCAATCTACCTTCTTTTTTCTGTTTCATTCTTTTATTTGATATAAGACGCCATATTGGCCTGCTTAGTTGGAATGTTCAATCTTATTATTTTTACAAAAGTTCTTAATAAGAAAAGTTGTAGAGTTTGGGTTTGACCAGGTTTAAAATCAATCCTACCTGAGAATCAGCTTGGAAAGTGGTTGAAGGCCAAGAATTTGAGAGCTAAACTAATCGAGGCGGATTCCCAAATTTTTTACCCAAGAATTGAACTAGTTCTCATGTGAATGGGTTTGGAATTGAATTTGAATTGGCGTTGTTGCTCACCCCTAATCTTTGCTAATATAGTATAGAGCCTAAATTGACTCCAATATTATATATAATTTATTTATGGTCCACTGCATCGGAAAAGGAGTGTATTACTAATTTATTCATTTCATTGCCGTAACATCACTATTTTTCTCGTTAATAAGTGCATTAAGGCGGTGAGTATGGTAGAGGGAAAGACTTTGATTTCCCATAGTGTTATTAATATGAACGTACAACAACAAAAAAAGTCAGAATATTGATGATTGTAATCTTTTTATAAGGTAAACTGATTACTTATCACGCGTTGACAAAAAGATTCGGTTGACCATTCGTGTTATTTTACTATGGTAGCATTGCTTGTCCGTGTTGGTCGGTATTATTATCATAACATTTTTTTAGATGAGTGGAATATGTTTCTTATTGTAAATGGAGGAAAAGGTACCACTTCGTATTGTCGAACATAAAATTAAAATGTTTTACACAAATATTGATTGTGTCTCCACATCTTTTTGAAAATCATCATAATTCTTTAAGGTGCGTTTGGAAGATGTCGAGTAGAGAAAACACTATCTTTTTAATCGCGCTTTTCACGTTTCTTGCACAAATTCTAAATCGTTGATTATATTTGACCTAAATTTTCATTCCCCTATTTTTCCCGATTTCCCAAAAGGCTTTACCTAACCAAATCCTCGGCAAATTTCCATTTTTTTTTTTTAAATTTCCTTATCAAATTCCCCTTTTTCGTTTGGAAAAAAATGAAGGGGGACGAGAGGCGGAGACCCGGCAACAGCTGGCAACGCCGGCCGAGTAAAAAAGGGTGACGGCGTACGAAAAGCGCACGAGCCCCTCTTCACCGCCGTTCGCTTTTTCGCTTTACCGCAGCCAACCGTGATCGAGGCATTCGAGTGAACTTCCCCCCCAGCCACTCGCTTTCCCGGGACGCTCGATTGGCCGAGGGACCCCGCCTCTTCATCATGACCTTCTTCCCCGAGCCGGCCGGCCGGATCGTTCCTTTTTCTTTTCTTGCTTCGCGTTCGGCGAGATTCAATCCGACAGCGCCAACGCATTAGATGGCCCATGTCCTACCACCGTCGATACATGCCGGCGCACCATCTCATATATTTTTGTAAACCCTTTCAAAGTAGGGACGTCAATGGGCTGATTCGGACCGGGTTCTCCCCGAAATCCAAACCGAACAAGACGGGGTCGACGTTATGTCTGATCCGAAACATGACCCCGGGTTGTAATTAAAAGGAAAAAACCGATTCGGGTCTTTCTGTTTTTTCCCATTGCCCCTTTTTTTATTGGGTAGAGGTTTGTGTGAAGATTGACCCAATCGAGGTGCCTTTGCGGGTCTGTTGGAATTTGTTACTAAATGAGATGGATCTTGCTTCTTAATAAGGCCAACCAGTTATAGATGTTTGGACAAACTTGGCAACACCCTCCTCACAAGAAAGTCTAACGAATACAAATGATGTGATTAATATGATTGCATATCAAATCCTTGCTTTCTACGAAAATTCCTTCCTTAGACCACTTAGTTAAGCTTCCGCAAAGGAAGGAATGCATACCAAAACAAAGTTGGTCAATTTTCTAAGTTCCGCACTTTTTCCCTCCGTTTTTTATGCGAGCATCTCCTACCATCTTAAAAGGACCTTATTATTCATTGCTGGTCCCCACTATTGATTTAAGATTATTTATTACATTCTTCTTCTTCTTCTTCTTTTTATTTGGGGCATGGAATGTTTGTTGGGATCATTGTGACCATTACCGTGCAACTCAACCAGCAAAGACACCAACCAAAAAGGAAAAAAAAAACCCCGGCAAAGACAAAAACCCTTGCCCATCTCAAACAATTTTTTGTCACCCTAGCCGCTTCTTCCACATCTATTATATTTCAATGTTTCCTTCGTATTTGTCTTCTTTTGAACTCATTCTTCATTGTCCACTCACATGAGAGTTTAACTATTTGTCATTACGTGAGTATCATACATTGGAGTGAAGAAAGGTTAGATTTATTTGGATAGTGTTCCCTTTATTTCCCCTAAATTCTCTTCATGATCATAAATTTTTTACTCCAATTTTCAATATGAATTTGTAAAAACTTATTCAAAGATTAAATATTATACCTCATATATGCATTACACACAATTTACTCATCTTTCATCGTATTATTAGATTTACTAAAAAAATGAAAATTGAGAAGTTAAAACACATAGACTATAATGTAATGACATATATTAAAGTTATAATTAAACCAAACACATTCATTAAAACTATTGAATAATATTGTTAGATTAATGGTTTCCTAGTACATTATATATAGACACACTCACAAAACTCATTAACACAATAACTAGCCTTTTTTTTTAAGACAGAATAGTTGGTTATCTGCAATATAACTATTTTAATTATAGAGGGACATCGGTTTTGTCCTGAATAGAAAAAAAAATGGAGAAGAAGAAGAACCCAAATAAAATAGAAGGTAAAAAAAAAAAAGCGAGAAATAATTTTAAATCAAGAGTGAATCCCCATTTGACTTTAGTCTTCATTGTGTGCGGGTAAAATTGTAATTGAAAATTTTATTTTAAGTTCCAAAAACATGCTGTAGTGGGACTCAAGGTAATTGGGAAGGGGTTATAGTAGTTTTATCTTTCAGTAAAATTGAAACAAAAGAAAAAGAAAAAAAAATAAAAGGTAGTTTTCTTAATTGAATAATGTGATCATTATTAGATGCGAGGTTCGTAGCAAAAAGTATATTTAAAAAAGCGCCAATCTTTGCTAGCGAAGAAAGATAAATAAGAATGAACTAAGAACCCTGAAATCAAAAACCGTGGTCCATTATGATCCAAAAAAAATAATAATAATAAATAAATAAAAATCTGGTGGTCCATGATATCATCATCAACCAGCATCAACAGTGCGCTCTTCCATTTCCTCGATTCATTAAATCACTAGCCACTGACAAGTAAGTATTTGGCCTCTTAGCAATGCTTCTTGCAGCAACCCATATGTCTCACCTTCTCTCAGCTTTTCTTCTGGTCCGCGATTTCGTCGTGGTCAAATCTTTAAAGACACGTGAAGAACGTTTGAAGTCGAATTTGTAAGTTTTATAACGCAAAAGATTATATTTATTTTTATGGAAGTGGAAGCCTAAGCCTAAGCCTAAGCCTAAGCCTAAGTTGTCTTAGCTTTTAAGCCCCTCCAAACACCCCAAGTTAGGCCGACAATAAAGAAATCTGAAGATGTCGCGCGTTTTTTGCTTTTCTCATGGCACGAAGCTGATCACATGTCTGATTGAAATAGAAATTCAAATTGGCCGGCGGCTCGTGTTCTGGTCGTACCTTCTGTTGACTTCTAGACAGTTTTCGCGCTTATCCTGTTCATGAGGATCGTGATCTTTGATGACTCACGATGGGGTGAATCACGGCTAACAAGTAAAAAATAGCAAGGCAGGCACTATAAATCTAGCCAAAAAAAGAAAAAAGAAAAAAGAAAAAAGAAGAATAGAATAAATAAGTATATCAGAAACCTCATAATTTATATCATTTAGGATATCGGGTTTCATTAGACCATTCAAATGGTGCAATTAAAGTAAGGGAAATAGTGCGCTAAGTGCTTTAGTTAATTAAGTCTGATTTGAATAACAATCGAGTGGGTATGAAAGCAATTAAAATGATGTCAAAATACTAAGCATAATGACTCTATTTCTCGGATCTAAATAAGCACCGCTAAGCGAGGAACAACTAATGCAAACAAAGCCGCTAATTGGTTTGGCATTATATATACTACCGAATGAGGCATGTAGTGGGCAAAAAGACGACTACATTTGTCGCAAGAAGGTCGAGACATTTGGAAGAGCTTCACCAATTTATTTTTGAATTAAGGTGTATTTGCTCAAATCAAATACCGTTTGGTTAATTGACTTTTGATGTATTTTTGCAAAACAGCTTCTAAGTTAAAAAAAGAAGAAGAAGAAGAAAAAAGAAGGTAAAAAGGAAAAAAAAACAGAGGGCACAGCTACGGCGACCATCAATGAGCTTCATGCAAATGTTAACTAGGCAATCATGAGAGCATTGGCGAGTTTTGCATGATCATCAATGACCATTGACATCTAATGCTTAGAAAATTAGTGAGGGTGAATTTGAAAGAAAAATGTCCTTTAACCCTTGAATAGCATTTTGAAAAATGCCGAAATGCAAATGCCAAATGGAAGTTACATGGTGTTGAAGAACTTTAAAAAATTTAATTTTGATTCATACATTTTGAAATGCTGAACCAAACTCTTTAATTTTAACACAAAGGCCTTTAGAAGCCCAAAACCCCTAACCATGCAAAACCAAATATGCACTCTATATTACCCTCTATTTCGATGATAATAAAATGATTAGAAGCGGTTATTTTGTGAAATTTCTTGAATGAATTTGACAAATAAAAATTTGAGCTTTGTTTGATTCTTCTTCTTCGTCTTATTTTTTGGACCCTATGGCCAAATCCGGCATCCCGTTCCAGTGCGCCACACCAATAAAGCCCCTGCCAGAGTTGTGTATACACATCGAGTTTAGGTCTCCTTTTCAAAGGGCTCAACAGGACTCGAGATGCATAAAATCGAACGTTGCCACTAAACAATATGGTAAAACCTGTCATTTTCGCTAATTATTGCGGGCGAGAGCGAGAGGAGGGAGAGCTTCTGTTAAGTATGCAGGGCGTTGATGGCCGAAAAGAGGAATGCGGGAAATGTGAGAACCGCACCATAATAATGACGATTACGACTCAAAGTCTGGAATGGGAAACAGATGTGCCTTGACACGTATGCGGTTCTTTTGAGAATGCGCCCGCCATGATTTCCTTGTGCAGAAGCCGAGGGACGTGGGAAGAAAGACGTGGAGAAATCACGAAAGAGCGACGACCCCACAAAGATTGGGACTTACGCGCGAAAGCTGCCGCCATGCGTCAACGTCAATACCTCGGACACTGGCCATGTGCTGCTCGTGGGTAAGAACCTAAGGCCATTAATCAGAAGTTGGACCGCATTTCCATTAAAACCGCCCCCTTGTGTGACCACACGATTAGAAAAAGTTCATTTTGTAGGCTTTATGGCGAAGTATCGATGGTTCGCCATCACGGGCTCGACATCCTTGCTCTTTGTCTCTCCTCATCCATCTTGAATCGTTACAACACATATCGAGTGCATACGTAGTCCATCGCATTGCCTAGATCAAGCGAACTCCAAGATAGGTTTGATTGAGAGATCGAATGAACCGGTGTCCGTTATGAAAGCTCTCGCTCTCGCTCTCTCTCCCTCCCTCCCCTTGGAGGCTATAGGGCTGAACCTGGACCAGGCACGTGATGAAGTTTAGGGGAAGTGAGATTGGGCCGGCTCACCTTGTTGAAGTTTCGAGCCTGCTCGGAGCCCACAATACGAAACAAGCCATCGGCCCAAAAAGAGAAAAGGGGGTTGTTGTTGGAAGTTCGATTCATTTTCTCGAGAGCAAGATTGATTTCAAAGTTCCATGTTGATGTGGGGTTGAATGGCTTCGGACAGCTGTATCGAACCCTAGTCACGGGCTGAATTCCAACCAAACATGTTGCAATTATTGTGTCAATGTGGGTGTGGGTTCAGATGACCTCACGGGTAAGTCAGCCAGCTAACAGCAATCTTATCTTGAACGTTTCCAACTCCAAAGTGGAAATCAAAGTCACCTCCCCAAAAAAAAAAAAAAAAAAAAAAAGAGAGAGAGAGAGAGAAGAAGTGGAAATGAACGTGGAAATTCGGGTAACACGATTTCGGTAGAGTGGCCGTCATTCACACTTGCACGCCTTTGATGCTGAAGTGAAGCTGTTGAAACTGAATATTTATTTAGGGCTTATTCTTATGTTCAATTGGCAAGGGTTTAGGTTTAGCATATGCCCCTTACAAGAAAAGCCAAAAAGCCAAAAGGAAAAAAAATTGAAAAGTGATAGATAGATCAGTGGCGGTGATAACTGAAGTCTCTTTCACCTTTACACTGAGGGTTAATCTTTACCAATCCCTAATATGGTTAAGAGATCTTTTGATTCGTGGCATCTTGATGCCTTCGGGAATAAGAAGATTCCTAACTTCTTGACCTCTCTCTCTCTCTCTCTCTGGGAACCCTTGGATTATATTCTTCTTTCAACTCCATCCATGGAGATATTGACATATCACTAACGATTCTTTTACTTAGTCAATAGGCATTTCGGGGAAAAAAATACCAATCGAAGTGGGCTACAGTAATTGAAAATCACACAATTCACTATTGTCCAAAACACCACGATCACCTAATGCCAAAAAAAAAAGAGGAAGGCAAAAAACTGGAAAAAAAACTAAGTCCAATTATTCTTCAACTGAAGATCTATGAATTAAACTGAGTGCAGAGCACGCGACACTTTGTTTGGCTCGAAAAAACCTTTCGGGCTCTCTGTTTTAATCTTCATCATGAAGAGAAAACGTTTCTGTGAAAGCATTTGGCAGCATTTTCAAAAAAAAATTAAAAGAAAATAGGGGAAATTATCTTCAGAACTGAATTTGTGAACTAAAAATGATCCATGCTGTTTTCATTCCTATATGAAAATGAGAAAAAGAAGAGCTTTCCCCTACAACTTTTTGATGAAAATATATTAATTTAGATCGGTCTTTTTTTTTTTGGGGGGGGGGGGGATTTCTAATAAAGATCTAAAGTTGAGCTATTTTCTCAATAAATATTTGGAATAAACATTATTTCAAATAAAAACTTGAAGTGATTAGATCAATCTTAAATAAGCAAATGACATTTGCAGGAGGGCTGGATTGCTGGGGGTGCTGTGGTGTTATAATCTCTAGTAATAGTTGTGGCCAAGAAGATCGCTGTTGCGTCCCTGGTGGATGGGAGGGCTGGATGGAGGCCACTGGTTCTTCGTTGCAAGGATGCTGGGAAGTTATTGAACGTGACTTGGCTACGAGAGCGACCTAATTTGGATCTATGAGAGAGAACTTCAGGGATTGCTGATTGTTACTAGACTCGCCAGTTGCAACGCGAGTCGAGTGCCGCTGCACGCAACTAAGACCTTGTCGGCGTCACTTGGGATGAACTGAGGTAGCGCCTGTGCTGGGGCTCATCGAGCCGTCATTTGGAAGAGTTGGGCAAAGCCGGATGAGTAGTTCTCGATTGGTTCCACGGCGCTGGGATCCCTGGTTCACAGCAGGAAATTGGGCGTCGTCAAGCTAAGGTACGGAAGTGATGGGCTTCGACACGCTCCTTGCCAGGCTTGGTGGGGATCCAGCGCTGGACCAACGGCTACTGAACAGGGCAAGTGAGTTACCACTTCCTTCGATGATTTTCTGGTGGCGCTATCATTGCTAGAAATGGAGCACAGAAGTCGAAAAGGGACGGCACCGACGGTGTAGCGGTGCATGGAGTGTTGTCGATGGTGTGTAAGCAGAGGCGAAGCATGGTTGGGGGCACCGAGGCGAGGCGAGGTTATGGGTGAGTAACAAGTCACGGGGGAAAACTTGCTTGCCGGTTGGAGAATGGAGTGTTGTTGACGGTGTGTAAGCAAAGGCAACGCATGGTCGGGGGCACGGAGGCGAGGCTCAGTTGTGGGTGAGTAACAAGTCATAGGGGAAAACTTGCTTACCGACCGGAGCATGGAGTGCTGTTGACGATGTGTAAGCATAGGCGAAGCATGGTTAGGGGCACGGAGGCAAGGCGCGGTTATGGAAAGAGGTGTTAAATGGGCGACCCATTTATGGATCCATTTATGGTTAAATGAGTCATTAATGGGTCAAGCTTTATTTCATAAAACACCCATAATGGATTTTAATGGGTCAAGACTAAGATATATGGATTTTAAATGGGTTAATTCTCTGACCCATTTATGACCCATTTATCAACTCATTAAAAATGAACCAATTTATTTTCACTCAAAACCTCACTATCTCTCTCTCTCTTCTCTCTAACTTTACAATTTTTTTTTTTATAAAAACCGAAACTATAATTGTTATTATTTTAATTATTTTTTTCTTTTTTCTTCCTCTGGTTGCCGGCACGGCGATGGCCGGCGACTAGCCAGGTGAGCCTCGAGCTCGCCAACGCTCGGCGAGGCTCGAGCCTCTTCGATCTGGTGAGATGCGAACTCGCCGGCGTCGGGTAAGGCTCTAGCCTCACCAGATCTGGCGAGGGGTGAGCTCGAGCTCTCCTGATGTCAGCGAGTCTCGAGCTCGCTGGATCTAGCGAGGCGGAGGCCTCACCAACATTCGCTAAGGCCCGAGCCTTGCTGATCAGGCGAGCCTCGAATTCGCCGGTGTTGGGCGAAGCTCCAGCCTCGCTAGATTTGATGAGGGGCGAGCTCGAGCTTGCCGGCATCGACGAGCCGGGCGAGCCAGCTCGCCTGTGGCCAATCACCAGCCGTCTTTGTGGCCAGCGGCTGACAGCCGGTTAAAGAAGAGGAAGAAAAAAAAAAGAAAAGAGAAAAGAGAAAAAGAAAATAATAAATAATAAATAATAAAAATAATTATTTTAAAATTATAAAAATTATCCATTAAATTTGCATTGTATAAAATCATGTTATCAATACCATTTTAAAATATATATAAGCCTTTTTAGGTTTCGTTAAATGAGTCGAGTATGGGTTGGGTATGGGTCAAAAAATTTACACTACAATACATGTGTTATAAACGGGTTAAATGGGTTGATTTAGGTCGGACCATTTATAACCTGACCCAAACCCGATCCTACCCACCCATTTAATGGGTCTAGTTATGGGTGAGTAACAAGTCATAGGAAAAAACTTACTTGTCGGCCAGAAAACATTTGGTTGGCCGGCGAGCTGAGATCTTTATTTAGAATAATGTCCACTTTGAATCTCGAGAATATAGCTCCACTTGAGTCTTTTTTTTGGGGGATTTGCCCTACTTTCTTAATTGGCTCTAGCAACCCCCGAAAGGCCCATGACAAAAAAAGAAGCCGCAAATTCTGACCGCTCTCTCCTCCCTTCTTTTGATGATGGGCCACCTTTATGCCAAGCCCTATGGGCCCCACACTTGGGGGGGGGTGTGGGCCCATGGTACAACCACCACCCACCACCATCCATTCCAATGGGTGAGATTCAGCTGCCAATGCTCTCCAGCACTTCAAGTGGTTCCTCTTCTCCGGCTTCCATGAACATCCGGGGGGCTCTAAAAAAGGACCAGCCGGTTCAATTGCGCTATCAAGAGCATTAATACATAATTTTATCCATAGATGTTCAAATCAACACATAAGTGAAAAAAGAATCAATTCATTCCGATCGTATGACCAATATAATTCGACCATTGGAATGTTTGTGAGAATACCAACTCCTCAAGGAATACCCTGGATCAAAAGAATTGTGCATACATTTTTTTTTCTCAATTGATGTTGATAAAGCGTAAACTAAGAAATCTTTGGTTTTCTCTTACATGATGAAGTCGGAAGAAAACTGTCAAGAACTTATAGAGGCTGTGAGTAGGGCTATATTTGAGGCAATTACACAAATTAAGACAATAATGGAATGATGTGTATGAATGAGTTGGAATTGGCATTTTAATAAGATGCTAAAGAAGTGCCTAATTTCAAATTCTATGTTTGTTTATTATGAAAGAAACGTATTCAATTTTGGCTATTGAGTCTCAATGTTAAGTATATTCTTTAAGTGAAGTTTTGGCATAAGGAATTTAATAATTATCCTCACATATGCCTTTGGGCAAATATGCAATTTTCAAAGGCTCTTTGAAAAAATTGGTATTTTTAGTGACATAATCTAATGCCATAATTGACACTTGTTAATTGGTGCTTAATATAAACTAGACTATCATGAAGTTGAGAAACATAGATGAAACCCATACGGTACGGGATAAAAGATAGTAACTAAAGTAGTAATGTAAAAACTTATTTATGTTTACACGTCGAGTAGTTTGTGCTAAGATGACTACCAAATAATTAGTTCACTCGATGTCTTTATAGAGATACGATAGTAATGAATGGACATGTTGATTTCTGCTGACCAACAGGTCGAAGTGCAGGCATCCAGAAGTCCCAAAGAAGTCACCGAATGAATGAAATGATGGGGTACTTACAAGAGCAAATTAAGGTGGTTGGCGGGTGGGGGAATGTCACGTGGTAATAATAACGAAGAGAATTGACGGTGGATATGTTGTCGGGCGGCAGGGAGCACGGGCCAACGATGGCTTGCCACGTGTCGGGTGCCATCGATTGCGTGAGATAAAATAAGGACCAAAGAAAGGTCATCCTATTTTCGAGGTTATAATTTACAAAATCAATAAAAAAGTGGGGCGAAAAGGGAAATATAGTCGCGCAGCACGAGACCGTGTCGAAGAAGCGAACAAACGCGAGTATAAAAAGGGCCGCCCCTAGCCTAGGAAATTTCCTCGTGCTGCTGGGGGGGCGGAACCGCGTCTCGGCTGCTGTCGGCTTGCGGTTGCGGCGCCTCCTCGTCTTTCCGGTTCCCGTCTCGGCAGCGCGGGGATCCGCGTCGTGATCTCGTCGCCGTGTCCTGATCACCTCGGGCGGTTGCGATCGGAGCGAGCGGGGAGAAGATGGGCGGAGGCAACGGCCAGAAAGCGAAGATGGCTCGGGAGAGGAACCTGGAGAAGCAGAAGGGCGTTCGAGGTGTGTCCCTTCCTCTCTCTCTCTCTCTCTCTCTCTCTCTCTAGAGGTTGTAGATCTGGGGTTGAGCTTTTAGTTTCTTTTCTTGAGCTTATGTAAGTGGAAACGATTCGAGAAGAAGATGACCGTTCCGGCTTACTGGCGGCTGCAAGGTGAGGCTTTGCTCGTTGGGTCGATCCTTAGCTCCCTCTTGAAGATAAGGAGCTCGAAAAGTTGCGATTTTGATGTCCTTTTTCGTAGCTTTATGTGATAAACTGGGCTCTCTTTTTTCCCTTATTTAGTGGGACGCTGATATTGTAGTGTTATTTGAAAGGAAATAGCCCCTGAAATGCCTGTAATTCGAGCTTTCCTTTTTTTTGGTTACCCCCTCATTGTCTTATTTTATTGTGGGTGTGTATATATATATATTTGCAGGAAGTCAGCTTGAGGCAAACAAGAAAGCCATGAATATCCAGGTACCGCTGTTTGTTTATCCCAGTCAATTAAGTTGATTTTGAGTTTCCACGTGTTATGCACGTCTCCTGGCCAGTGCGAGAGCATGGATTTGATGTAGTCATTGCTGCTTTTTTATGCATTTATGTGTGTTGAGAGCTCCTCCGCTCTTAAGTTGATTTTTTAATTCCCGGTTGCTTGACTGAGGCGAGTGAGTAGGATGTGGGTATAGCATAGCTTAATGGGAATGGTTTTTAGTTCTGATGCACTGTTTTCTCTTCAAGATTGGGGTGGTTGTGTGTAGCAGCTCAGAATTCTTTTGCTCTTGTTGAGTATTGGGTTGGGTCTGCCAAAAACCCGAGTCATGACTTCTGATATGCCCTTTGGAGGGAACAACTAATTGGGATAAGAAAAGTGAATGTTCAAATAGCAGTACAAAAAGCAAAAGAGGAAATGCAACCTTTCGGAAATTATTATTATTATTATTCCCCCCCCCCCCCCCCCCCCCCCCCGGAACAATAGATTTTTAATTGGAATTTCATGTTATGCAAATTTGTGACTATGCACTTAAATGAAATATGAAGAGATCTGGTAAGATCCTTGAGCCTAGCAGGAGCATTGTTATCAGGTGAATGAGTTTTACAAAATACTAATTTGCATGTGAGTAATTTTAAAGTTTTAGGATTAAATCTGTCGCTTATAGACCACTGGTGAAGTTCTCTTGGCTAGATAAGTGGGAGCCAGGAAAAAAATGATGGAAAAAGCAATGGAGTCAAAGAAAATTAATGAAGTTGGGGTATTACTTGATATTTTGTGAGAACTTGAAAGCGAGTGAGTTCATTGAGTTCAATGAAGCTATTTATGTTAGCTAAAGGGAATATAACAGTGTATAATAAAGATGTGCATGGGAAACAATCAACATGGACTCTAATACTAATGTTAGAGTGATCAGAAGTGTATCTCTTCTTGTGTCCTATAATTCAGATTATTTAGGCATTGCACTTGTTATAGCAGAGGTCGAAAATTCAAAACTTGCTACACTTTTGTGAGCAGTTAGCAGAATCTTTTCACAAGGAATACCAATTAGTAGAATTTGCGGTTTAACTTGCCGCAGTTGTAGTTTCTTGTTCTGTTCTTTTTTCCTGTTATAGTAGGTGGTTTAAGGATTCACTGTGTCATTAATCGTTTTCGAGCATCTATACAACCATATTGTCAGTTTTCTGTTGCTTTGGTGGTGGATCATGCTTTTCTATTGAGTAGAATGGCATATTTTAGATCCAATTGGTGGTTTGCTATATTGATAGGTTGTTTGGTACAACTTCTCTGCCACAGTTTCAGCTGTTAAAATGGATGCTGTAGCTTTTGAGGTGTTTGCAGCTTTTAAAGGTGTTTGGCAAACACCTCAAAAGCTATAGCAGCGTGCATCAGTTTTCAAGAAGTTGCTTCACCCAGCTTTGAAGTGCTGCAACTTTAAAGCATGATCATCAAACATATAGCTCACAACATTTCACACAGAGTTATGCATATTTTCAAGTTTTCAACTGTGTTCCAAATCTACAGTAATTTCTCTGATTTTTGAATGCTCACTCATGCCCTTTTGGTTGATGCATCTATATAGATCATGATCCACGAGTGCTATGTCAGTGAAGAACATTATGGTGGCTTGATCTGTATATTTTTGTCACGCTTTTGGTTGATGCATCGATATAAATCGCGATCCACGAGCGATATGTCAGTGAAGAATATTGCGGTTGCTTGACCTGTATATTTTTGTCAAACTCGGCATTAGGGCTTTGTGAAGAAGCCCTTTATTAGTCAACATATTAATCGTATATGATAGTTAGTAGTCAACATATTGATTTTATGTGCTAGTTTGCGGTCTTTTAAATCGTCTTTCTGTTCTGTTTCATACCGCGATTTACTCTTTCATTTGGTGCCATGCTTTCATGAAGATGGCTCTTTTCCCAATAGTTATTTGACGACCAGTTTTTCTGCCCCAAATCATTCCGTAATCTTCATTTTCTTCGTTTATGGTTAAATTATAAGTTATGTGACACGAAAATACAAGCTCAATGTCCTTCCTCTCCCTTTTAATGCAAATATTCTTGTCATTGCAGTGCAAGGTTTGCATGCAGACTTTCATTTGCACTACAACAGAGGTCAAGTGCAGAGAACACGCAGAAGCAAAACATCCCAAATCGGATTTGTATGCATGCTTTCCTCATCTGAAGAAATGACGTCAACCGACGACAGCGGACAATGATGCTATCAACTTGTCATGTTCTCGTTGTGATTGTGGTCAAGTTTGGAGCTTTTGTGTAGCAGTATATCCACTCTTGGGGTATTCATCGACTCGAACATCTTATGAAATATATGCTAATAAAAAATCCGCTGCCTTTGTGACATTTGATTTTTCTAAGTTCAAGTTTGTATTACAAGTGGCCACAAAGGAAACTTAGTGAAGCCCATGACCTGCTTGCTCTAAATCTAATTCGCTAAAGTTGAGGGTCCAGCGATCAAGGCTTTAGTAACTGCTGGGGTTGTATAGGTATCTTCCTTCCGTTCCTTAACTCCTAATGCGAATGCTCATCGCTTCGTCACTTGCAGAATTATGAAATCAAGTTAGGTTATCGGCCCCCCGAGTGACAACATTTGCAGACGTCAAACTCTTTTCTGTTACAAATTCCAAGTAAAAGAATTGGGCAAATTCTCTCACTCTCTCCCACCTTCAGGGTACGTTTCGATTTAGCCCTAATGGCAAACCCTAATACATCCCTCACAAGAACCCTATTTTTTCTACCCAAGTTTTCTGGTTCAGATCCCAAAGTAAGGGATAAACCCTAATGCCCATCACATTCCCTTCCATCTGGCTGTGATTGCCATTCCCTCCACAACACCCGTTACACAGATCAACAATCCCCCCTCACACTCCCCATTCGAGGAACCCATAATCCACCCACTGCATCAAAGCTCCCTTCAACTGATTTGGGCTTGCATTCTCCTTTTCGGCTGGTTCCAAATACCTTATGCTAGCTTGTGTGAAGAAAATCAAAGATCTCTATCAACATAGTCCTTGCCTCAGTTTGCCCAAGTACCCTCACCTTTGAGGGACACATCCTGCTCTATTTCTTCTTGGCCTTGTTCCTGAAAATCGAGAGATGGAAGGTTAGTACAAGGAAGAGAGGCGTTTGGCGGCTCTTTGCAAAAGGCTGGGTAAGCTTTGGTCTGAAGATGATGTAGTTGATGTTAAAGGTGACATTTCTGAAGAGAAATTGACAGAATACCGAAAAACATTGTTCAGGAAGCTGTACTCTAAACCGAATGTGAATTTTCAAGCCTTTTTAAATACAATGAAAAGAGCTTGGAGAATTGAAAATGTTACCTGTACCTTATTAGAGTCGGGCTATTTTTCCTTCTCATTCTAGTTTGAAATTGAAAGTTCGAAGTTAAAAAATAAAGTCTTAGATTCTGGGCCATGGTCTTTTTCTAGCAATCTACTAGTTCTACAGCAATGTGATCCCGACACCCCAAAGATCTATTATGAATTTACCCATTGTGCTTTTTGGGTGCATTTTTTGGGCCTCCCATTTGGGAGACTTACTAATGAAGTCGTTAGGGATATTGCATCGAAACTTAGAGAGGTAATAGAGGTGAAATTAGAAGCTAAAGGGAACATCAATTATAAAATTGGTAAGGCAAAAGTTAAGCTGAATCTGACAAATTCTCTCAACACATAGGGTTATCGTCAATTTGGAGAGCAAGAGATTATGGGTAGAATTCAAATATGAAAGGCTTTCACATTATTATTATTCATGCGGGAGAATTGGGCATTATGCTACATTTTGCAAAGAGATACTATATGAAAATTCCAAGCTAGTCGAGGACTTACTAGAAGATTTGGGCAATGGCTAAAAACGGAAGTGTGGGAACTTAGTCCGTATGGAAAAATCTTCTATGGCAAACAAGATATAATATAAGAAGAAGATGAGAGTGTGTCAAAGACCCCCATCTCTTCAGTTCCTTAAAAAGAAAAGTAGCTGAAGGATCAAAATATGAATAAAATATTGTCCATGTGTGGGCAGAATAATGCTAACAATCCAACTCAACAGGGGAACGGTTATTCTACCTCTTCTCTAGCACTACTAATCATGGAAGAGAAAGGCCCTTAAAAGAGAGGAAGTTGCTGCATAGATGAAGAGTCTGTCATGATACTCTATGAGGAACAACTGAAGACAGCGGAAGTGGACATGATAGAGACCCCAGCAGGTGAAAAGGGACTTATTAGGCACAAATCCAAATGTACCAAGCTATTCACTTTCAAAAAAGGGGAAAGATTCTATTCGTATGACGCTCAAACTTCAAAGGCACCAATTTTTGATAATACACATTAAAGTGGCAGAGAAGTCAAATCAATGGGCTTTGGTGGCTAACCCTAATAAGCCACCAGATCATCCATGAAGCTTTTAAGTTGGAATTGTCAGGGGTTGGGCACACCCTTGACAATTCAAATTTTGAGAGTCCTAGTGACTTAGGAAAGACCTAGTATCATATTTCTAATGGAAACTAAAAATCAAGAGCAAAAGGTGCAACGTTTAAGAATGAGGTTGAAATTTCAGGATAGCTTCTTGGTGAATTTAGAAGGAATTGCAGGGGGTTTGGCCATATTCTGGGATGACCAGGTATTGTTATTCATTGACTCTTTCTCGGATAATTTTATTAATGTTCAATGCCAAGTTAAAGAAACCAAATAGAGGATGCGTATTACATTTCTACATGCTCCTTCTAAATTTCAAGAAAAAGTGATGTTATGGAAGGCTATTCATAGAGCAAGTGTCAATTATCATCTACCTTGGCTTTGTATGGGGGACTTCAATGAAATTTTGTATCACTGGGAAAAAGTGGGTAAAAAAAGAGTAGAAAATTACCGACTTACAGATTTCAGAGACTTCATGCACCAATATCCCTTAATGGATTTGGAATGCAGGGATGTACGTTCACCTGGACAAACAATAGAGTAGGAGAATAATTTGTCAAGAAGTGACTTGATAGAGCCTTATGTACTTTTGAATGGAGAATTGCATGTCCAAATGCCGAATGTATAGCATTACCAGCCATCGGTTTTGATCATAGTCCTCACATACTATCACTCTACCCACGGAAGGAACGAAGGAGGAGGGTATTTGGATATGAAGCTTTTGGTCAGAGGATGAGGAATGTGCGCATTTAGTCAAGAGAATTTGGGCTGAAACCGACTCCCGAAGACTAAATATGGTGGAAAAACTGTAGATAGTGGCACAACAGTTAGCTAAGTGGAGCAAAAATATATTCTTTAATGCTAAAATGAGAATTGATTGGCTGAGAAATAAACTACAAAAGTTGATGAATAGCTCAAAAGTCTCTCAAGAAAGTGAGGAAGTAAAGAAGATAACCCAATAAATTGAAAACTTGTGACGGCAAGAGGAAATGTATTGGGGAATGCGCTCTAGAATTAACCGGTTAAATGGGGTGATAGAAATACTGAATTTTTACATGCCACAACTATTTAGAGAAGAACCAGAAATAGAATTACCTTGTTAAAGAATGCAGAAGATGATTGGGTGAGAGGGGAACATCATTTGAAGAAGATGACGAAGATATATTTTAAAAAGTTATATGAGTCAGTGGGGTCTTGAAATTTTCAGCCTATCCTACACCAAATTCCAACCTTGGTCGATGAAACAATGAACCAACGGTTAGTAGAACCTGTCACTTTGGAGGAGATTACTGATGCAATGCAACAATTAGGAGCTACCAAAGTTCCAGGACTAGATGGACTAAAATGGACCGTTTTTCCAAAATCATTGGCCAAATATATGTCATGATATTTTCAGGGAAGTGCAGAATTTCTTTGATACTGGATACCTAAATTCTAATATGAACAGAACCCAAATCACCCTTATTCCCAAAATCCAAAATCTCGAAAAGCTTGAACAATTTCGCCCTATCAACTTATGTAACTTTGTCTATAAAATCATTTCCAAAGTAATAACCAATAGACTCAAACCTTTGCTACCAAACCTTATTGTTGAAGAACAAAGCGCTTTTGTGGGGGGAAGACAAATTCAAGATAATATCTTGATTGTGCAGGAAGTACTTCATAGGTTGCAAACTCATGAGAGGAAAAGTAAGTTCCAAGCTGTCCTAAAACTAGATATGCAAAAGGCGTATGATCGAATTGAATGGGACTTCCTTCGAGAATGCTTAATCAAGATGGGATTCTATGATAAGTGGGTACAATGGGTGACGCAATGTGTTTCAACGATTTCCTTCAGCATAAATTTCAATGGGGAATCTCTGTTTTTTCTCAAGCCAAACACGAGGGATTCGACAATGTGACCCATTATCCCCTTATCTCTGTATTTTAGTGGCAAATGTCCTTTCTCACTTGATGAAACAAGCGGTAGCAGATGGTACACTTTGAGGAATTAAGTTTAATAGCAATTGCCCTACTCTATCACATTTGCTATTTGTGGACGACTCTATTCTCAATGGTACCATATTGAAATGTCAAAATCTAGCGGCCATTCTACATCAATATTGTTTTGCATCAGGCCAGGCTATTAACCTCAATAAATCAGGAATATATTTTAGTAAAAGCTGTATATAGAAGGAATATAACTTAAGAGTTGATGGTTCCAAAAATTGATAAAATAGAGAAGTACTTAGGAATTCCATTGATTGGGGAGTCTCGAAGAAAGATATGTTCGTTTGGATTCTTGCTAAAGTTAACATGAAATTGGAAAGTTGGAAGGAAAACTTGCTATCAAAATCAGGGAAGAAAATATTGATTAAATCAGTGGTGCATGCCATTCCTCAATATACAATGTCTATTTTCAAAATCCCTGTTTCAATTTGCAAAGCTATTAAGAAGAAAATTGCCAATTTCTGGTAAAACATAGTAACAAAACTGTTGGGGTCCATTGGAAAAAATGCGAAATTTTGAAATTTAGGAAGGATAAGAGGGGTCTTGGCTTCAAAGATTTATTAGCTTTTCAATAAAGCTATGTTAGGGAAGCAAGCTTGGCATTTTTCATAGTATCCTTAGTCCCTTTTAAGCCAAGTGATGAAGGGTCTATATTATCCACAATGTAAGTTTTGGAAAGCTGGAAAATGTTCTCGACCTTCGTGGGGATGGCAAAGCATTATCTTGGGAAGAGACTTTATATCTCCGCAAGTTATGTGGTCAATTGGGAATGGAATGAAAATTTATATTAGAGAGGATAAATGGTTGAAGAGTGGACTTATTGGTAGCCCAGCAACAAGAAATGAGCCAGTTAAAGTGGGCAAATTAATAGAATAGAGGATTAAAAAATGAAATGAACCAATGGTAAGGTCGTTGTTTGATGATCAAAGAGTGAAAGAAATCCTTGCAACCCCTATTGGATTACCTATTACAAAAGATAAACCGATCTGGATTAACAAGAAGTCAAGGTCTTATACAATGAAAGGTAGTTATTTCACCACTAGAGATATATCAGCCAGCCCACATATAACAATAGCAACTTCATCTCACCAAACGAAACCTGGAAATATATTTGGCATTCTGGAACTCCACCCAAAGTTAAACTATTTCTCTGGAATGCATGTCAAAATGCATTACCTACATTGGACAACTTGCACAAAAAAAGAATAGTACCTGATCCCTTATGCCCTATCTGCAAACAAGAAGCCAAAACCATTAGACATACTTTGTTGCTCTACCCTTGGACAGCTCTAATATGGAGCGCTATCCCCTGCAAATCAGAATTACAAGAATCGGGTTAACACGACTTGATGAATGGCTGCATATGCTAAAAGAATACCCACGAAGCACTCTTAAGTTTGACCAAACTGCTACAACCCTATGGTATATTTAGAAAGACCGGAACCATTTCATCTTCGGACAATGTCCCCTGCACCCACAACAAACGTTGTTCAAGGCCATAGCTTTACACAAAAACTTGTGACTTGGAACTAAAAATCAAAAGGAGAGAAGAAAAGCGAGGCCCCAACTTACAAATGGCAACCCCCAACCTTAGATACGTTGAAAATTAACATCGACGCCTCCTTTGCTCAAAACGAAGACGCAATATCAGATTTCGAGGAGAACAGGGGAGCGGACGAACGCAAGGGATTTATCGCCCGCATCTGCCGAGACTCCAGGGGTCAAATAGTTGATGGCTTCTCCAAGCTGGTGGTGGCATCCTCGGCGGAATAGGCGGAGGCTCTTGCTCTTCTTGAAACCCTAGAGTTCCTCTCCACCATATCTAATTTAAGTCTGCAAGTACA